>NW_015160262.1:346719-351143 GCF_001447785.1 Gekko japonicus | reverse complement strand
CATCTGCCAAGAGTAGAAAGATCCCTTTTGGATACATGGCAGGGATCCAGCCCATTGTATTTAGGTATTTATGAATCACGGTTCTATGTAGGTATTTATAAATCACAATGTACTTGATGCTGATTGCAGGGTTTGCCGATATTAAGCCAAAATGGACGGAAGCATAAGATGCCGAAGAGGGAGCTCAGACCAAGGAACTGATGCTGGGTTGTCTGTCAAGAGCAAGAAATCCAAATCCATGAACCTGCAGAAAGAGGCAAGACTGTGTGTTTTCAAAGCTGAATGTTGTGACACTGCATGGGTTTGATCCAACCAGGTTGTCAGCTGGTGAAAAAAAGGGGGAGGTTTCACCTTTGACCACCCCTAAAATGCTATGCTGGGGTTCTTGGGGCCTGCATTGTTCAAAGCCATATGGGATGAGGACTTTATTAAGAATGGGAATTGGGCAAGATTGAACAGAATAGCTGGCAGGATCCAACCACATATATGGTTTGCACCCAGATGAGCTGTTCTGAGTTGCTGCTTTACAGGTAATAAATTCCTATTTCCACAGTACCTTTGACAGTGCATGCACACCTGCCTGTACCTTGTGGGAAAAGGTTTCCATGTCTGTTTCAATGCAATCCAGCAACTGACCAACATTACAGAAGATAGAGAGGCTCTTTGCTGTTCATGGGGACATTTGTTCTTGAAATTATCTTTTTTAAAAGGCCAGCTTAGAGCCAATGCCTGTTTTGTGCTACAGGTGTATTTTCCACGGTGAATAAAGAGCAAAGGGGAGATGCATGTCTGTAAGCAGGCAGTAGACACATGCAAAGACACCACTGAACTATGGTTTTGCTTGTGGCTACCATTTCCTTTCCTTCTGTATTTGTAGGCTTGCATACCCTGCTCACTGCAAGACCCACATTCCAAACCCACTGAAATCAATGGCAATGTAGTGCACATCTGGGGTTTCCAGCTCCAGTTTGGGAAATACCTGGAGATTTGGGGTGGTGGAGCCTGAGGACAGCGGGGTTTGGGGAGGGGAGGGCGTCCACCTTCCAAACATCCATTTTCTCCAGGTGAACCAACCTCTGTCATCTGGAGATCAGTTGTCATCCCAGGAGATCTTTAGCTACTACCTTGAGGCTGGCAACTCTATGAACATCGCAAGTGGAAAGAATGTTTTTGCCTCAGAAAAAGTGGGAGTTGGCTCCTCGATCCTAACCGTGGTTTATTGGAGGTGAGCCCCAATTAGTTTGGTAGGGCTTTGAAACTTCGCCCGTGGGCTGCTGTTCTCAGTTCTTCCAGGAGGAATTCCTATACTTCACAGGAGAGGTGAACGTGCAGCCCTGTAAAGAACAAACTATAATTGACAGGTCCTTGTTTCAGTGCTGCAAACAAGGAATCAAAGTGACCCAGGAATGTTTGCACCTGAGTTAATTAGTAGAACATCCCGTTTCCAAAAGTGACGGGAATCACGAAGTGCCGTGAAGTCCAAACACAATCCCTTGGCTCCTTGGAATGTCTGGTTAATGTTTACATCATTTCACAAGTTGGCTGATTCTCTTATTACTCTTACCTGCTAATGGAGAGGAAAAGCTCAGTCCGAGGGCCCTCTTTGTCATCCTCGTTCCTGTACCCATTTTTTCAGGGTTTATAATTGGAACAGCAAGTAGTTTTCTTGGCGCTGACTACAAAGACTCATTCATGTTAAGGGCAGTTTATTACTGCATGTTCCTCACCCATCTTGGAAAGCTGGTTGTCCTTTCCAAAAGTACATACTAGGTGCAAAAATTTGAAGGCAGAAAAAAAAATCAGTTTGAAAATAAATTGGCCAAGCATCTCTGTGTGATCCTTGCAATCTGGCTTGAAGCTGCCTTTTGACCCATTAGGGACACCTTCCTTACAAAGGAGCTAACCCTTTGCTTGTGAACTTCACGAGTCATCTGCAGTTGAAAATGGGATCCTGGACTAGATGAACCTTGATTTGAACCAGCAAAACATGTGTCCTTATCCTTCTTGTCTTCACAAGACAGCAAAAAGGAGCCACATGGTTTACGCTTCTCTCTTGAGGGTCATTGTCTATGCTTACTGTGAGGAATTTCACATTACCCTTTTTAAGCCGTTTTTGATCCGTCATGGAGTAAACCGGTATAGGGCTGCCATTTCACACATGGCTTTCCCCAAACAGCTGGATCTGAAGCGGTTTGCCATTTCAGACTCCACTGCTTTTTCCTGCTGTTTTTCGCCCATGCAGGCGATCTCCGGCTTTTTTTTTAACGTTCGCTTTAGAGTGCAATAGCGCTATAACACAACACTCCAGGCATTCCAATGGGGTTGCTATAACGCTGTTTTGCTGTTGTGTTATAGTGCTATAGCACTACAGCACTCTAAAGTGAACATTTTAAAAAAGCCGGAGATCGCCCGCACGGGCGAAAAACGGCGGGGGGGAAGCATTTCGGATCCGGGAGAAGAAACTGAAGACTACTTGGAAGTGGTTTACAGGTAAAACAGTTCAGCCCTGTTTTCTGAACGGGACAGAAGCATTTGTGTGTGAAAGTACAAATATATTACGGTAGGGAACCGGTTCTAAAACGGTTCTGTCTGAAATGTCAGACCAGAAACTGTTTGGGAACCTTCCCTGAACCGGAATATATTGCCTGTCTGAAATTTCTCATTGGTAACCTTACAAAGCCCAAACATACATTCTCTCTCTCTCTCTCTCTCTCTCTCTCTCAAAATTATATGCTGCTATGCGCAAGTTTAAAATAGTTTTAAAATAGTATGCTGTAAAAACACCATAAGAACCATCACAGAAGCATAAAACAAAGAATACGCTCAGTAGAAAAAGTGACATAAAAATAGGCTGGATCTTACAGCTTCACGTGTGGCAATAAGAAGCACAGACGTAATCTGTCACCAGAAGGGAGAGAGTGTGCAGCAGGAAGCACCATGGGGCCGGCGGAGAGAGTTGCACATTGGACCTCCTTGAAGCTAACAGTGCTGCTTCCATTGATAGTGTTGCCAACCCCCAGGTGGCACCTGGAGATCTCTCATGATTATTATAGTTGATCTCCAGATGACCAAGATCAGTTCCCCTGGAGAAGATGGCTGCTTTGGAGGATGGACTCTTTGGCGTTATACCCCGCTGAGGTCCCTCCCCAAGCCTCTGCCTCCCTGGGCTCCATCCCCCAAACCTCCAGTTATTTCCCCACCCAGAGCTGGCAACCCTGAGACGGAACTTCGAGTACAGCCTTGGTAGAACTTCAAGACCTGGAAGGTTCTTAGGAAGGTAAAACAGGGGTAGTATCACAGCTGTCTTTGCCCAATGATGGATATCGCCCGCTTATAGGAGCCTAGGGTAGTCCTTGGGCTGATGTTTGCTTGTGTTTTGTTTTTTGACTCCCTCATTCTGTTGCCGAATTGGCTAATTACCGGCCGGTGTCTAACTTGCCCTATTTGGGCAAGCTCATTGAGAGGGTGGTGGCGTTACAGCTTCAGAGTTTTCTGGAGGATGCTTCCATCCTCGATCCCTACCAGTCCGGCTTTCGCCCTGGTCATGGGACGGAGACTGTGCTGGTCGCCTTGACTGACGATCTCCGTAGGCATCTGGATCGGGGTGGTGTGGCGGCTGCATTCGATACGGTCGACCACCAGCTGCTGACCCACCGCCTCGCCGACGTGGGGATTCAGGGGCTAGCCTTACAATGGTTTGCCTCTTTTCTCCAGGGTCGGGGACAAAGGGTGGCGATAGGGGATCAGCGGTCCCGGAGGCACCCCCTGGAGTGTGGGGTGCCGCAGTGGGCCGTGTTGTCCCCGATGTTGTTTAACATCTACATGCGCCCCCTTGCCCAGATTGCTCGGAGGTGTGGGCTGGGCTGTCATCAGTATGCTGATGACACCCAGCTCTATCTGATGTTGGGCGGCCGGTCGGGCTCTACTCCTGATGACCTTCATCGGGCGTTACAGGCTGTGGCTGGTTGGCTCAGGCTGAGCCGGTTGAAACTAAACCCGGAAAAGACGGAGGTCCTGGGCCTGAGTCGGACCGGCGTGGGACTGGGGCTCCCTCTCCCGACCTTCGATGGGGCGCCTTTGGTGCCATCGTCGGAGGTTAGGAGTTTGGGGGTGCGCCTGGACTCTTCATTAACGATGGAGGCCCAGGTGGCAACCACTGCCAGGGCGGCCTTTTACCATCTTCGGCTGGCTCGGCAGTTGGTCCCCTATCTCAGCCGTGAGGACCTGGCCACAGTGATCCATGCGACGGTTACCTCAAGGTTAGACTACTGTAACGCTCTCTACATGGGGCTGCCTTTGTCGCGAATTCGGAGGCTGCAGCTAGTGCAGAATGCTGCAGCCAGGCTGTTGATGGGCCTCTCGAGGAGGGACCACATTCAGCCTGTGCTGAAAGCGCTGCACTGGCTGCCAATAGCATACCGGAT
>NW_015160262.1:319182-346518 GCF_001447785.1 Gekko japonicus | reverse complement strand
TCGAACTAACATTGGATTGCCTGGCCCCTAAGGGTGGAACGTAGTACCAAACATGGCTCTAGGATAAGATCAAGGGTAGCTATGTTGAGATAAGATCTTTCTTCTCTTGCTTGAAACTTGCTTCTAATGTATTGTAAATTGTTTATTTTATTGTAATTTATTGTTTTAAATCATATTGTATTGTTTTAACCTGGCACTTAGTGCCCTGTAAGCCGCCCTGCGCCTCCGGGGTAGGGCGGGGTAGAAATTCAAATATAAATATAAATATAATAACTAAATTAATATAACCAAACCACTGTGGAACTAATTTACCTCTCTTTCCTTTCCAAGGTGGGTTTGATCAGTGGAATCTGTGTCATAGTTGGGACTGTGATAGGTTCAGGGATCTTTATTTCTCCCAAGTCCGTGCTGGCAAATGTCGGGGCAGTTGGGCCTTGCTTAGTCATATGGGCAGCCTGTGGACTTCTGGCTATGTTAGGTAAGTGGTTTCTAGTGTTTTCCTGCTTTTCTTTCATTAAGTAAAACAAATTTCTTGTACTGTATCGTTTTGTGTTATAATTGATTACTTGCTGATTTCAGTGTTTGCTTCAAAAGTACTATATTCAGGGCAGTGAGAAAAGCCAGGGGAAAAAAAATCATGGGTCACATTGTTTTTAGACTGTTCCCTTTTATTCCCTTGGCTTTTGATCATGGGAAAACTTTTGCTCACGAAATGATGGAAAACTAAGTAATGCATCAATGCTGGAGAAGCAAGTTAATGCAGTTGCAAAAAAGACTTTCTTCCAACTCAGCCTAGCTCAAAAAATGGCCCCTTATCTTGATACAAGTGATCTGGCCACCTGGATCCACACCACAATGACTTTGAGATTAGACTGCTGCAATGCACTGGCCATTGGTCTCCCCTCAAAATCAATTTGGAAACTCCAGTTGGTGCAGAATGCCATGGCTCAGCTATTCCTGGAAGCTAGGTGGAGCATGCATATTATTACTCCCTTCTACAGTCACTCAGAGGTCATTTCGGGGGGGGATCGCGGGGGATCTCAGTCCCCCCGGGTGAGGTACGGGGGCGGGGCACATGACAAAGCCCCGCCCCTGCTTCCGGCCGCCCCGCTTCTGGCCCTCATTCAGCCAGGAGGAGGCAGGAGAAGAGGGAGGGTAAGTTGCTTCCTCCCTGCCTCTCCCCACCCCTGCCTGCCTGGGGCCAGAGGACGGCCTTCACGGGGCTTCCTTGCACTCCCGCCGGCCTTGCAGGTCCACCGCCGGGCCCCTCATGGGGCTTGGCAGTGGAGCTGCAAGGCTGGCGGCGGCTGGGACCGTTGGGGGCGGGGTGTGTGGCCTTGTGACACACTTCTGGTGATGTCAGGGGGTGTGGCCTTATGACACACTTCTGGTGATGTCAGGGGGTGTGGCATATGCTAATGAGTTATGCTAATGAGTTCCCCTAGCTCTTTTTCTACGAAACGACCCCTGCAGTCACTCCACTGGCTGCCCATCAGTTACCAGGCTCAGGTTACTAAATTGGCTGCCACATACAAAGTCCCTCATGGCCTTGGACTCTCATATCTGTGAAGCCGTTTATCCCCCTATGCTCTGCCATGACAGCTTCGCTAATTTGAGCAAGGCCTTCTGCAAGTGCCAACCTGCCAATGGGCAAAATCAACAACTGCCCAAACACGTGCCTTCTCTGTGGTGGTGCCCACCTTGTGGAACGGCCTGCCTGAGGAGTTCAGGAAGGCTCCTGCTATCCTGGCTTTCTGCAAACTATGCAAAACTGAATTATTGAAGGGGGCTTTTTAACACAGGCAGCAGGGTAGCTCTCTACAATTAGGGGTCATTTCCTGCTGGAGCGTGCCGGAGCAGCGCTCCGGCAGTAAGGAGCCCAGGGGCAACCCCCCACTGCCTTTCCTGGCCCACCTGCCCAGACGGACGGGCCAGAGAAGACCTGCAGAGCCCCCCACCGCCTGGGGGCATTTTAAACATGTCTGGATTTCCTGCCTGATCTTCTCCAGGTGCCCCGCAGCCATGGGGCTCCTGGAGAAGATCAGGCAGGGAACCCAGGCATGTCTGCCTGCCTGGCCTTCCCTTGCCTTCTCCAGCCAGCCCGCTGCAGCAGGTCGGCTGGGGAGGGTAAGGGGAGGCAGGCAGACATGCCCCCTTTTCCCCCTGAGCCTCTCCGCTTTTGTGGAGAAACTCAGGGAAGTGGTGGTGGGGAATTTAAATGCCTTTCTTTCCCTTCCCCAGATGGGAAAGGCATTTTAAACATGCCTGGGTTCCCTGCCTGATCTTGAGAAGATCAGGCAGGGAACCTAGGCATGCTTGCATGCCTGCCCTTTGTCAGGGGGTGTGGCATATGCAAATGAAGTATGCAAATGAGCTCCTGCACCTCTTTTTCTACGAAATGACCCCTAGTTATTTGGACAGATTATTAGGGACTGTTGTCTATACTACTCTGTATAATTTGCTATAAATTGGATCCTCCTGTGTAAGGATGTTAACACTTATGCTTTGCTTCAGTTCTTTTTTTAGATTTCTGATTGGTTCTACAACTCAGATCCTATTTCATTGTTTATTGAATGTCCCATCCCATTGATTGCATTGGCTCACTCTGTGTAATCTGCCTTGAGTCCCAATGAGAATGATGGATTATAATAAATAAATAAATAAATAAAAAAGAGAACTGGCCCAAATATGTACTTTTCTCTACTGCCTTTTATTTTATTGCCACCCCCAGAATCTGGGGCAGTAATTGACAAACACTGATGGCATAGACACTGTCCAGTAGGTGCTGCTCCAACTACGGTAGCACTCACAAATGGGATAACTGCAGCCACGTAGGAGAAAACTGTATTTTCCTAGTAACTCAAAGGACTTGGATTCCATGGAAGATTTCCACAGGCAAGTGGAAGTTCTAGCATTACTCCTTGCTGTCTTCTTGCTCCAAATGAAAGCAATTATATATTTTCTGATATACTTTCAAAACCAAATAATGGAAACTGTACCTCTGCATGCACACTGATATTTTATTTAAAATTACTGAAATTGCGGTGTGTTACTCCAGAATGTGCTTTTGCAGGCACAAATGGAACCACATAAAGTATATTTTTCCTTTTTGCTCCTGTGTTGCTAGCTCCATTCCCAAATTCTTTTGTTTTTTTTTAAATGGTAAGGAAAATATTAATTCCCCACAGCAAATGCTCTGTCTAGATGGAGGAGGCATCTAGTTTCATCTCTCCGAATAAATCTAGCGTTTAATTGGAAACTGAGGCAATGGGGTTGCTATAGGGGGCCCCCATTAAACTCTGGTGCACCTTATAATTAGGGCTTTAGATAAGACAGATCGAAATGCTGAGAGGCATCTGTGATTGTCTGCCTGCAGCCAACACAACAGAAGTGTTGTGGCATCTTAAAGGCCAAAGAAAGCATTGTAGCATAAGCTCCGGAGCTCAGTGTCAGATGTATGGAAGGTCAACGGCCTGCAGCTCAAAGGCCCTTTCAGACTCCTCTTCTTCTTTCCTCAGGGGCGCTGTGCTTTGCCGAACTTGGCACCACAATAACAAAATCGGGAGGAGAATACCCTTACCTTATGGAAGCTTTTGGCCCAATACCCGCCTTTTTGTTTTCCTGGACTGCTTTCGTTGTCATGAAGCCCAGTTCCTTTGCCATCATTTGCCTCAGCTTTGCCAAGTATGCGTCGGCTCCGTTTTATCCAGGATGCGACCCTCCCGTAGCAGTCGTCAAGTGTTTGGCAGCCGCCGCCATTTGTGAGTATTTGGGGTTTGCGTAGCAAGAAGAGATGAAGCATGGCCATTAACAAGCTGTGTTTTCTGGAGACAACCGCAAAACATGTAGGTGAATGAGGCCGGTTTGGTGCCTGGCCAAAACTGGGGGTCAGCTGGACACCGGATGCACGTCAGCAGGCCACCAGCCTTGGTGATGTAAGTTGGCTGTATGCTGATTCCCTCATGCAGTAAGGGAAATCCACCAACAAAAGAAAAAGGAGAGTAGGTTTTTATACCCTGCTTTTCTCTACCCAAAGGAGTCCCAAAGCGGCTTACAATCAGAGGTCGATTCGGGGGAATCGCAGTTCCCCTGGGTGAGGTGTGGGGGGCGGGGCACATGACGAAGCCCCGCCCCCTGCTTCCGGCCGCCCTGCTTCCGGCCCTCATTCAGCCAGGAGGAGGCAGGAGAAGAGGGAGGGTAAGTTGCTTCCTCCCTGCCTCTCCCCACCCCTGCCTGCCTGGGGCCAGGGAGGGCCTTGGTGGGGCTTCCTCGCACTCCCGCCGGCCTTGCAGGTCCACTGCCGGGCCCCTGATGTCAGGGGGTGTGGCATATGCTAATGAGTTATGCTAATGAGTTCCCCTAGCTCTTTTTCTACGAAACGACCCCTGCTTACAATCACTTTCCCATCCTCTCCTGACAACAGTCACCTTGTGAGGAAGGTGGGGCTGTGAGAGTCCTGAGAGAACTGAGACTGGCTCAAGGTGACGCAGCAGGCTTCACGTGGAGGAGGGGGGGAATCCAATCCACTGCTTTCCAGATTAGCGTCTGCCACTCTGAACTACTACGCCATGCTGGTCTATGGATCCCCCTCTTGCTAGACTGGGAAGCACACTCAGATGCTGATGTACGTTCAGAGACTCATCCATGTCACCTGCTACATCCAGATGTAAAGTATTCAGTGACAGCCAGTGTGCTGTAATGGTTGTTGGACTAGGAGCTGGGAGACCCAGGTTCGAATGCCCACTCTGCCATGGAAGCTTGCTGGGTGACCTTGGGCCAGTTCCCCCCCCCCACTCTCAACCTGTTCTGTTTCACAGGGTGGTGGTTGTAAGGATAAAACAGAGGAGAGGGGAATTATGTAAGCCACTTTGGGGGGCCCTAAACTCAGTGTGGTGCCCATTCCTGATGTGCGTGTTAAATGGGTATGCGTGTTCCTGTTGGTCTCACCATGTGGCTTGCAATACACATCTCCATATGCTGTCTTGGACACTTGCACCCAGAGACCACACAATGCACAAGCCATAGGGATGTTGGCCTCCCAGTGGGACCTTTGGCATAGTACCCTTCTGAGGTCCCCATCCTCCACCCCAAATCTTTAGGAGTTTCCCAACGTGGATATGCCAGCCCCCTCCCCCACCCCCCTCCGACGGCCAGGGGGTACCTGGCAACCCTAACAAGCCATGCTCCAGGCTGTTGCTAAGAAAAGGCAGAGGAAGAGGATTTATACCTCCCCCTTCACTCGGAGTCTCAGAACAGGTTACAATCTCCTTCCCTTCTTCTTCCCACAACAGACACATTGTGAGGTAGGTGCGGCTGAGAGAGCCCTGAGAGAACTGCTCTTGAGAGAACAGCTCTGAGAGAACTGTGACTGACCCAAGGTCACCCAGATGGCTGCATGTGGAGGAGTGGGGACTCGAACCCGGTTCTCCAGATTAGAGTCCGCCACTCTTAACCACTACACCAAATTTGTGTAGCCTTCATTGAGATGGACAAGCAGAGACAGATGTAGATGCATGCTCCATGAAGACAAATGAGTCTGTCTCTGGTTGTCTGAGAGAGTTGAATGGAGTAGTGGTGGTGGTGGTACAGTGAACAGCGATGGAAAAAGCTGCTTCAACCACATTTCTTCACTGACAGAGAGCCTCTGCTCTATACAATATCTCAGAACATGTCTTTCAACGAGGCACAGGAGTATTTTTTTCCTGCTTAAAAAGATAACTGTGCCTCCTCCGATGGGCAGTGCGCGTGTGAACAGCCTTGCAGTGAGACCCATGTTCCATAGATTTGTGTGTGCAAACTCTGATTGAAGGCTTATGCCCCAACATTTAATCTCATCTCGGCAAACAAATCTTCAGCTACTTTTGCGAAACCGTTTCTTGCGGCCTTGCTTGCTGCCTGTTTCGCTCTCAGTTGTACTGTATATTTTCAGCTGTGCCAAGCTTGGTATGTAATTAATACAGCCAAAAGGCTGTTAATCCTGCTCACATACTGTGGACAGCACCACATTTTAAAAAGGCTACTTGTTATTAATTCTGTAACAAAATAGTGTGGCATTTAGAATTTAAAAAACAAAATTGTTCTGAAAAATTGACAGACCCCCCCCCCCTTAAATATTTTAATGTATGAAGATTGGAGCCTCATGTAATCTATTTGTGATATTTCTGATTCTTTTTTTCGTTCTTGTCCTTTTTCTTAGTGGTCATTACTACAGTGAATTCTCTGAGTGTGAAGCTAGCGAGCTACATGCAGAATTTTTTCACCGTTGCTAAAATGGTGATCGTTGTCATCATCATTATAAGTGGACTTGTCCTCCTTGCCAAAGGTACATTAGTGTTTGTGCAGCAGTCTCTAGGTGATTTACAACAGCTATTTATCTTGGTTTGAGAGGTGGTTGGTTTCCATTGTGGGGAAATATCTGTTTATTGACTTTTTAAATACCACTTTCCATGTAAATACACCCATATGAAAGGAAGGAATAACCAAGGAGGAAGGGAGAAAAAAATGGGGGGGGGGGGGGGGGGAGAGATGGCCTCTTTATGGTCTCTTTGCATCACACTGATGGGCTTTGAGCTTGCACAGGGCTTCAATTCCAAAACCTTTAGAGGTAGCATTTAGGTGTGGAAATCTTCTCCCCTCAGATGTACAGCTCTGACTGCGTGCGTACAAGGGAGAAGAGCTGCATTTTCCTGCTCGGACCCTTCCAAAATGCCCCAGCAAGTCAGGCACCTGCAGTGGGGAAGGTGGGTGGGTCACCTGAATGTGCAGGCTGCCACTCGAAGGACAACAGCTACAGAGAAGCAACCTGTTCTGTTCTGTCCCAGTACATTTTAAAAAGCTAGCCTAAAGCTATGGGCAATTGCCACTTAAAAGTGTGTGTGGGAGGGAAGTACTAAGATCTTGCGAGGGATAATATAAAAGCATTTTTGAAAATAATAGTATTATGCTGGCAAATTCCAAACTGGCTGCTGTGTTAGTGTGTTGCAGCCAAATCAATAAAGAGGACTGTGCGTGACAAAAGCTTTGGTGAGCCAGAATCCACTTCTGTATGAAGTATTACTGCACTCAGTTGCCATATAAATTTGTGTCTATGGCCCCGGTCACACGGGAGACTTTGATCCACAAGAGGGACGGATCGGGGGTGCATCAAGCGGTCGCAATCACACTGCAACATCTGGGAAGCAGCGCGCACCCGTCCCGGATCTGTCTCTTCCGGCCGAAGATGCGGATAAAAAACCCCCCTACAAAACACTAGTAAAGGTAAAGGTTCCCTTGCTCGAAAGCCAGTCGAATCCGACTCTAGGGTTGCGGTGCTCATCTCCGTTTCAAAGCTGAAGAGCCAGCGCTGTCCGAAGACGTTTCCGTGGTCGTGTGGCTGGCATGACTAAACACCAAGGCGCATGGAATGCTGTTACCTTCCCACCGAAGTGGTACCTATTTATCTACTTGCAATGTCTTGCTTTCGAACTGCTAGGTTGGGAGGAGCTGGAACTAGAGATGGGAACTCACTCCATCATGCGGCAACTCGGGTCTCGAACTGCTGAACTACTGACCTTCCACAGCCTGCAGTTCAGCGTCTTAACCACTTGAGCCACCGCAGCATACAAAACACTAGTACTTACCGGAAAATCAGCAGCAGGGGCGGCCGTGTGATCACCGGCACGCCCATCTCTCCAGCATATGCGGTCCTGCCGAAATGCGCATGCATGCGCAGCAGGCTCGCCTTGCTCTGCGGTCCGTGGCTCCCCCCCGCCCCCGGCATCTGATCATGCTGGGGAGGAACTGTGTGGTGGCTGGGGAGATCTGTCTGATCCCGCCGCTGTGCTTCTCTTTTGATGCGGCTCAACAAAGCTGCACTTTAGCCGCGCCTTTCCCCTCAGTGTGACCGGGGCCTTTGTATGTTTTAATATAGACATAAATATTTCTCTTGGTGCGTGTGTGTGTGTGGGTATACTTGATCCCTGACCTGGCTCGCCTGATCCTATCAGACCTTGGAAGCTAAGCAGGGTCAGCCCTGCTTAGTGTTTGGGTGGGAGACCTCCAAGGAAGTCCAGGCAGAGGCAGGCAATGGCAAGCCCCCTCTGAACATCTCTTGCCTTGAAAATCTTCTGGGGCAACCAGAAGTCTGTTGTGACTTGATGGCAAAACCAAACATACATGCTCCATGCATCTTGTGAAGTGGATTCCAGATTATGGAGGTTTCTGCCACAACATTCCTTAGTCTTTAAGATGCCACAAGACTCTTTGTTATTGCATGTGCATGTACATTTGATAACTATGGCATTGTTATCAACTGAGGCCAGTCACTTTTTAAAAAAGGGAATGGATTTGTGCTTTTGGAGTGTACAGACAGTACATGGTCTGTTTCATTGCGTATCATTGTGTAGGATCAGTATGCTCACTTGAGATGTATTGAGGAGTAATTACATGTGGTCTGAAACACTGGGCACATGTACAGAGATACCTCTGGGAAAAAATGACAATATACAAATAGCTTAAAATAAACTGTTCAAGACCAGAATTTAATTGATATAAAAACAGCAGTCGTAGCACTGTAAAAAAAAGGAAAGAATGGCCTGCTTCATCAGATGTACCAAATGTTTATGTATAAAGTGTTGATGTAGTTTGCTTGTTTGCAGGAAACACACAAAATTTAATGAATTCATTCGATGGTCCCCCAATTTCAGTGGGTGCTATTAGTCTGGCTTTTTATAATGGACTCTGGGCATACGATGGATGGTAATGCAATTTTATTACTGTTAGTAGTTAAAGTATAACCATATCTTATCAGCAGATAAATTTTTTATGCCTGATTTTAATTTCTCCTCATCATACTGTCACAAAGCTGTTCTGGGAATGTTGCCGTGTGCTTTCTTGTTTCTAAGAATCACAGCAGTGAACTCTGGGAAAAAGAACTTATCTGAAAAATAAGGTGGCTTCATCAGTGGCTTTGAATTCACTGTTGACTCTTATCTGTGTTTTGTTGTTACTGTTTTATAGATTCTGTTTTACAAATTCTGTTACTGATATTTCATTTTTGTTGTGTTAATTGCATAAGACAGCCTGTGCATTTTTATGAAAGCTACAGTCAGTAAATAAGCTTATATTACTGTGGGATCTGCCAGGATTGTATAAAGATCGTTCTTTGGGTGCAAAATCCACAGAATGGAAATATGGCTTGGCACCGGCATACCTTGAGGCTAAAAAAAGGCATACTAGTTCATTTTTGTAGTATTATCAACAGCAGTATTACAAATGTTGCAGGAAGTACATCCTGACTTCCAAGTAATTTGCAGCCCAGTGCATGCTTATCCAGAAAGGAAACCTATCAAGTTCTATGGACCTTTCTTCTGAGTACCCATGAATAGGATTGTGGGCCTGGGAAGTAACACTTTTGGTGCTTATCTTCTTCCAGGACTCAGCTCAATTATATCACAGAAGAGCTTAAAAATCCCTACAGGTAAGAAAAACATAACTTAAGCAGCTGACGCAGCATCGTTACATCACACCCATCTGCTTAGGTATTCTGTTGTCTTGTGTATTTTAATAACATTTGTTCAGCCCATTGATCTCTGCTATGCTGGTGATATATTTGTACAACTCTGTGATTTTTAAAAGGCGCTTCCCTTCCGTTTTTATGCTGTATAGGCTGAAACCTGAAGCCATATCTAGAGGGGGAGAGAGTTCTTAATGATTTCCCTTTGTGCCATTGGCTTGTGAAAACCGTTCCGTCCCATCCACCCCAAACAGCTTTTACCTGTATGCCCTCCCCAGCAGTAGCAGATGAAGGGGGAAATTTTCAGTGGAGAAACAGCACAAGGGGGAGGGGGAAGTACCACAGTGTCCCCCCCCCCCCGTTGCATCCTCAGCACCATCAACTGCCAGCCGTTCTGTAGCTTGGCGGAAAGAGAGAGGAGATCCCTTTCCACCGGCCTTACGAGGCTCAACTCTCCCCCCGCCCTTCACTAGCCACTCTGCAGGAGCGATAGGAAGGACCAGTATTGCGCCTTCCCTGGCCCCCCTTTCACCACGGTGTATTTCATACTTCTTTGTTAGCTGCCTGGAGTTTTGAAAAAGGGGAGGTAAAAATATAATAAACAGCAGGATATATCCTACCACTTAATGAGGGATGCCAGACTCCAGGTGGGACCTGTGGATCCCCCGGAATTACAGCTCATTTTCAGACTATGGACAGCCGTTCCTCTGGAGAAAATGGATGCTTTGGAGGGTGGCAGGACTATGGCAGGACCCCACTGAGGTCCCTGTCCTCCCCAGGATAGCCCCAAATCTCCAGGAGTTTCCCAACCTGGATCTGACAACCCTACCCCCCCCTCCCCTTCCAGCAGCCAGGGGGGAACTGGCAACCCTACGTGACTTCAGAGAACAAAGTTGGAAGTTTTTGTATTGAATATATATTGTTCTACTGGTTTTATGAGCCACCCTGAGCCTGCTTTGGCGGGGAGGGTGGGGTAAAAGTCGAAATAATAAATAAATAAATAAGTAGATCTTGCCCCAAAGAAAGGGCCATTTACACTGGAGGTAGGCTGTTTACCAGCCTCAGGTAGGATACATGCCAACAAAAACCCAAGTTCCTTAAAAAGATCATGGAACTGCAGAATGCACATAGCCCATCCTAGCTCTCTCCACAGGGATGAACAAGCAATGTGCTTTCTTACCAAATTAATTTTTTAAATAAGTGCTTGTACATTTGCTATGCTTTCCTTGAGGCACCTTGCCACAATTAAAACAATTGAGTCTTAAAATGGATCGTAACGTTCACGTACAAATCTAATGTAATTTATGTTTTTAATGTAACTTATTTCATGTAATTTACATGTTTTCATGTAAACTGCCCTGAGCCGGCTCCAGCTGGGAGGGCGGGGTAGAAATCCAATAAATAAATAAATGTACAAAAACATTTCAACACTCTTGTTTAATACAAGCCCGGTGTGCTGGCTAGTGTTGGATTAGGATCTGGAAGACCCAGGTTCGAATCCCTACTCTGCCATGGAAGCTCACTGGTTGACCTTGGGCCAGTAACATGCCATCAGCCTAACCTACTTTACAGGGCTGTTGTGAGGATAAAATGGAGGATTATGTAAGCTGCTTTGGGCCCCCCCTGAGGAAAAGTGGGGTGTAAAATGAAGTAAATAAATCAGTATTACTCATGGCTATGGCGAGGCCTCACCTATCTTTCTAAAGATGCTTGCAATATTGTCTTTCTAAACAAGGGGGGGGAATAATCTGATCGTATATGTCTGTATATTATTTAGGAATCTACCGCTGGCTATCCTTATTGGAATCCCACTGGTCACAGTTTGTTATACTCTGATCAATCTTTCATATTTCACGGTTATGACTTCAACAGAACTCCTGCAGTCCCCAGCAGTTGCTGTGGTGAGTTTTTAAAAATAAGTCAAGCTGAACTTTCCAGAAACTATTTTTGCTTCAGATATGGGCTCAACTAGAAACCTTTCCTTTCATCCACTCAAAGCTCTCTGATGCATAGATCTTGAGCAGGGAATAGTTATACATCATTTATTACTCAACAGGCAAAAGGAGTAAATTTTATTTTACAACAGCTAGGGTTTTCTTCTGGATCCTTATCTGCAAGTAGAGATGCAGTATTTCTGAGGTTAATATACAATGGACACTCCAGGAGAATGGGTGCAACAGTATCAGTCTTGCCTAAAGAGCAGCAGCAGATTTGTTCTGAGCAAGGCAAGTGCCAAAATCTACCCCTCATTACTGACTTCTGCTGACTCTGAAGGAGGAAAACAAGCAAGCAAGCATGCTGAAAAACATTTCAGATTTTATTACTGGCATCTTTAATTAATTAATACTGCAGTGAAAACCATCCGCTGCACAGAATGTATGCAACCATAACATACAACATAGAAACAACTAGAATTACAAACCTAATTTTAAACTGGATTGGTCCATTCACTCTGCTTTGTTGAATTTAACGTCCTTGGTTCCTACTGAAGCAACACCTAAGACTGAAATTACATATGTGAAGCACAGGAAGGTTGAAAGGAGATTTCAAATACATCCTCCTGCATAGCCAATTGTTGAGTTATAGTGCAGCCCTATGGGGTTACTCCAGTTTATGCTCACTGAAATTAATGGAGAAGATTGGAGAAGTTCTGTGAAGGACTGCATTGTCAAAAACCCAGTAGAAGCCTGTTTAGAACAGCCTTTCTATTCCTTCATACATCAACACCAAAGGCTGGATGGAAACATTAACTGTCACTGGTGAATCCAGCATATGACCTCTATCTATTTCATTTGTACCTTGCCCCTTCTCTCCAAGGAAGAGTTCCTGATTGTAAAAGACACATACATTCTAAAAGACAGTTTTAAAATGTTCTTCTAAAAATAATTATATTTTTAATATGTGAACAGAAGTGTCTACATTCACACATGTATCCATGTAAAAGAAAATGAAGTGAAATGGTTTCCCTGTAACTGGCTTTTTGTATCCCCCCTGAAGTGAAGCTATGCTTCTACAGCTATCCTGATATGGCTTCTGTATCTGGCTCAGTGCTACAGTGGTGACAGCAGGGAAGTCGCTTTAATTGCTCTGCAGAAATCATCATCTAAGAGACAAGAAACACATTCACACAGCATAACATAGATATGCTAATTTGTACCAAAAGTATACATTTTTAAAGGGCCTTTTGGGGTGGCTGTATCTCTATACACCTAATTTGCTGGCTGCTAAAGTCTGCTTTTAAAAACGTGCCTCAATTTTAATTTCTTCTTTCACAGACATTTGGAGATAGAGTTCTTTATCCTGCTTCTTGGGTTGTACCGCTGTTTGTAGCTTTTTCAACCATTGGGGCTGCCAATGGGACTTGCTTCACTGCCGGCAGGTAAAACTCAAAGCTATTGGATTGGATATGCAGCTCCAGTATAAATATACAAGTTAGGGTAACGCTTTCCCCAGGACTTAGACTGCAGCCATCTCAGGTACTATGTGCAGGAGCATGAAAATATCTCAACTGCCACATTAGACCGGGCAACCCCAGTACTCTGGCCTCCTTCCACTCTCTCCAATGGAAGGAAGGTCTCTGTTGGAGGAAGGTTTCTCACTGGACCTAACCCTTCTTTTGCCAAAAAAGAACACACAAAAGCAAGGTCATGTTGGCAACTTACCCAGCAAAGGATTCTTAGCTGTCTGCAGGGGAAGGCAATGGTAAACTACAACTGCTTCTCACTGACTTTGAAAGCCTCTTGCTGGGGTTGCCGTCAGTCAGTTGCAAGTGACGGCACTTATGTATGCAGTGCAGGCATCCAGTTTCACAAGTGCTTATACACTGTGGTAAGTTACCATTTAGTAAAGGGCTGTGTATGTTCCATGCTGTCCAGCACAAATTCTACAATGCTGCGGTGGGGACGGGGGACCTTAGGATGACCTCTCATGTCAAAACACCAACCAGCCAGGTGTAGTTTCTGCACAGGCTGCTTTGTTTTGCCCTTACAAGACAAGCCACACTTAGCAACATTTCCCTAAGCTACAAACCATTAGAAGTACAGCAGTCTTGTCTGCCTTTGCATCTGGGGGCCCCCATCCAAAGAGGTAATCCAAACAATTTGTCCTTCTAGGCTCATTTTCGTAGCAGGTCGTGAAGGACACATGTTAAAGGTGCTGTCCTACATCAGTGTTAAACGCTTGACTCCGGCGCCAGCCATCATATTTTATGTAAGTATAAGAAGTTCTGAAGTGTCCAAATTAGACCTTCAAGCAAAAAATCAAATCTTTACAACTGGGCCCTCAAATTAAGCTTTATTGAAAAGCACCGAGATTGCATGCTGATTACTGTTAATATGCAGACATTTTAACATGGCGGTCTTGTATCCTAAAGAAACCTCCAAGTATTAGGAATGCAATTCCAAGTTGGCTGGAAGAGAGATCTACTTATTTAAACAAGAGGCAAGCTATGCTTGACATGGGAGATCTGCAATAAGACTGCTCAATGTATTTCTATTTACATCTACCCCTGCCCCATGAACCCAATCCAAACTGCTTTCCTGGGTTACTTAAAAAATGGTGATCTGATCATGGATCTTCCACATAACATGCAATTTGAACCTAAGACTAGATTTCAGTAAGCAGCATGATAATTACAACTGATGTTTGAAAGTTGTCCATTAGTATGTATTACTAAGCAGGGCTTTTTTTGTAGAAAAAGCCCAGGAGGAACTCATTAGCATAATAGGCCACACCAAACAGCAGAAATGTATTAGCATATTAGGTCACACCCTGACAGCGCAGCTCATTAGCATATTAGGCCACACCCCCATGCCTTCCCTTGGCTTGCCCGGGTGCCCCATGGCTGCAGGGAGCCCGGGCAAGCCCCCTCTTGAAGGGAAGGCAGTTTATTCCCTTGGCTTGCCCAGGTGCCCCACAGCTTCAGGGAGCCCAGGCAAGCCAGCCCTTGGAGTAGCCAGGGGGGGTTGCTCTCCAGGCATTCCCATTCCTGCCCCAAAATAGCCCTGAGTATGAGCATAGTTTTAACACTGTGAAATCTCTCCCTATTATTCCATGCCTTGTCATTCCAGGGTGCAATAGCCATCATTTATATCATCCCTGGAGATATTGAAACACTGATCAACTACTTTAGCTTCGCTGCTTGGATATTCTATGGCTTGACTGTGCTGGGACTTATTGTCATGCGCTTTACAAGAAAAGAACTCAAAAGGCCAATCCGTGTGAGTGTAATGTCAGAAGATGTTCTTCAACTCCATTGTTTCCTTGATTACAGTCCATCTGGGTTTGGCACCTGTAAATTGGCCTTAATCCCCTCCCCCCAAAGTGGCATCAGATAGCCTCTCAATAAATTCTCTTGGGACTTTTTTCTGCCTTCCTATTGTCCATATAAGCCTGTTTACTATAGCTTGAAATGTTTCACATTAAACTCTTTTTAAAAAACCCAAAATCCTGCAAGCAAGATTTGTCCATGCCTGATGGGAAAACAGAAGAATAGGAATATAGTGCAAAAAAGGAAGGTGCAACTAAACTGTTCTGTTTTTCCATCTTATGGTCCAGAATGTCCATCCTTGGTGGCTGGCCCCATCAAGTCCAAGACAATCAGGGACCCCAGCCATCTCATCACAAATTATTGTTTTCTCCTCTTCTGTAGGTACCAATTATCATCCCCATCATCGTGACATTGGTATCCGTCGTGCTGGTGTTGGCACCCATCATTACTGCTCCTGAACTGCCGTATTTGTACTGTACTCTATTTATTCTTAGTGGACTTATCTTTTATGTCCTTTTTGTTCATTTTAAGTTCAACTGGGCTCAAAAAATTTCAAGTAAGTCAACTTTTTATTTGACCAGTATCTTCCGTCTAACTAGGATGAATTTGTGACAACTGCAGGAAATTGTGTTGCTGCAAATGTGCTTGGATGTTTTATTGCAAATGGAACTGCAGTAGTGGAGAAAGTTCCAAGAGAAGTTCTTCTGGGGTTAACAACAAAGGCTAAATGGAACCTCCACATGCAGAAGCAGTATAACTGAACAGCAGTGAGGCTATTGCATTTGTGCTCTGTTTGTGGGCCACATGGAGGCATCTGGTTGACTACTGGTAGGCAGAATGCTGGACTACACAGACATTGGTCTGAGCTAGCAGCGCTCACTTGTTCTGCACCAGGCTTGCCATCTTTTTTGGAGGCCACCTGTCCATTTAAGAGGTGCACGGCAGATGAATTAAAGATACAGGAGTCCTGCCAGGTAACAGATGACAACACTTTTCCCAGAACCCCTGTCTGCATGGCATCAGCACATGGGTCCTTGCTATGCACCAACACATACTTGTTGGATCTTATATTCTTATGTTCCTGTGACTAGAAGAGAAGCCAATGTTGTATCAGGCCAATGGCCCATCTAGTCCAACACTCTGTCACACAGTGGCCAAAAATACCAGGTGCCATCAGGAGGACCATCAGTGGGGCCAGGACATTAGAAGCCCTCCCACTGATGCCCCCCCAAGCACCAAGAATACAGTGCATCACCTGCCCCAACCTGTGAGTTCCTATCTATACCTTGTGGCTAATAGCCACTGATGGACCTCTGCTCCTTCAGGGCAGCTGTGATTTAATGCAATACACACTTTAGACCCGTGTATGTGTGTGTTCATAACCTGCCACTATCTTCTCTGCAGAATTTGGTCTTTTCAAAATGAGATTTGCATCGTTTGATGCAAGGATGGCACCATAAAGCCTCAAGTGTCCTTTGTGGGGCTGTAATCCGGTTCTGTAGAGGCTTCCATGAGCATCAAAGATCACCAGTTTACCTCCTCTTGGAGGACATCTGAAAAGTAGACTAAAACATTGTAAATGAGGATGCCTTCACCCTTCACTTAGTCACCATGCCAACAAATTGCAATTCCTCATTTCATCATGGTAAAATGGCTCTATGAAATCAGCCCACAGTCTTGGCAAGTTAATACTGAGCAAAATGAACACAACTAGAGCATCAAGGAGACAGAATCATCATGGTAGGGTCACAGGTCCATTTTTTAAGCCGGTGGTTAATGATTTTGACTAGGCTCCAGTTTCTGGGAATGACCCTGCCATTAGATTGGTTTCAAAATTATTTGAATTGCTCAGCATTTAAAACTGCAAAATATATTTCTAGGGAAGATCTATAAACACAGGAATTTCTGTATTGCAGGGCCAATCACTATGCATCTTCAGATGCTTTTGGAAGTTGTTCCACCAGAGGGAGTTACAGAATAGCACCTATTTTTTCCCCAATGCGTAAGAAGGAAGGATCCTGAAAAACAGACAACTGCACTGGACATCAGGGCCCAGGACTGTCGCACTCTGAGCATCAGGACCCATTTGTGAGGCAGCTCTGCTCAAATCAATTCCTTTTTATTGTTTCCAGCACTTAGAAGTCAACTGTTGGTAACACTGCAAGAAAATATTTGGGTGGGGGGGACCCCCACTGCCTGAGTGGGTTTCTGGGCCTGAGATTTGATTTCAACTCTGTCAGGACTGTGCAATGGAAAGCATTTCTACCTCTAGTAAAAGTCTGAAGAGCCTTCAACAAGGCGAGAGAACAGAACAAGTAGTATCACAGTGCCCTCTACCAGCAAACAAACATGGAAGCAAGGAAATAAAAATCTCATTCATGAAGCTCAGGTAAATGTGTCTCAGAGATATGCCAAAGGCAGAAGTCCAGAGACTGACTAAGGTGAGACTATCACAAAGAGAAAGGAAGGCAGATCAAGGATTGGCACTGATCCCAATCCTTGTGATATGATGCTTGCTCTGGAAGCTGAAGCACAAATGCATTAGGTGGGATGATTTGACAGGCTAAGCTTCCTATGGAGCATTTACTCTTCAGAAGCATGAAACTGATTACCGGAACAGCTTTTTGTCAGCAGGATAGTAGCAGCCCTCCCTCACCTAACAGCTGCCTGGGCTCTGACATGTAAGTCAGCAATGTCTCTGGCTCTTTGAGCAGAAAGGAATGCATGCAAACTAACCAGAAGATAGCCAGCAGCATCTGATCAGCATGATCCCTTCCTACTCTAACAGAGAATACAGCTTTATCAAATCCTTGACTGCGCCCCCTTGGGCAATGGCTAACAAGAAGTGTCCTTGTTGCTGGAAGGATCCAGCCATGCCTGTTTGGGTAATTAAAACTGAAAGGGGTGCAAGTCAGGGATCACAAGCCCAGCAGGGGGGACACCTCTGGTGAGATCTCAAAAAACAGTTCCAGAAAAGCAGCACAGTGTGGGCCAGAAACTATGCATGTAACATTATATACGTCAATAACCACGAAATAACACATCTGGCAAGTGGGTACACAGAAAGCTGTCCACACCCTTGGTTATCCTTTGCCAGGTCTGCACATTCTCAAAACTCAACAGTCTAGCATTACTCTTTGTAACAGAAATATTAGGAATGCCCTCAAGGTGTGTATGAAACATCATTTACTTTGCATATAAATCAGTAAATTGCTCCTGCAAACTTCAAACAATTAAAGATGGATTTTAAACACTTGCGTTCTTTCCAAAGTACTTATCACACAATTTCAGGGAATTTCACCTGGGAAGCCAAGTGTTTTTAAAAAAGTTTTGTATATAATCCTGGCCACCAGCAGACTGGTTTTCCATAACTTCAACTGGCACTGTAAGGCCAAACATCCTGGGATAAAGGTCTGACATCTTGTGGCAGACTTGCTTGCTATTTAAAACAAACAAACAAACAAACTGAGGAAGGACTTGCAGGAGGATGCAAGTTTTGTCAAAGGAACAGCAGGGGAACTTCCCCTTGGTTTGGCTTTTCTGCTTAACTCCCCCTTTGTTTTTCTAGCAATGATGAGGGGTGAGAATACACACAACCTATAGTGAAAAAATTGCTGTACAAAGTTTGAGTCCAGTGGCACCTTGAAGACCAACAACTACACACGAAAGCTTATACCCTGAATAGAACTTTGTTGGTCTTAAAAGTGCCACTGGACTCAAGCTTTGTTCTGCTGCTTCAGACCAACACGGCGACCCACCTGGGGGGAAAAATGCTGTTACGTCATTTACAATCCCACAATTCAGTCTGCAATAAACTATCATGAATAATCAGCTCTGTCTGACTAACAAACCCAAGCATACCAACCACAGTGCATAATGGTAAATCAAGATCAATGAGAAATCTGCAGCCAAGATCCGCTACTTTAACTTTCCAGTATTGTCTTTTTTTACTGAGAAGAGGCAACCATACAGAGATCTCAGTGCAGCTTGCTCATTTTGGGACAACACAGAGGTTTCCAGAAGGGTCAGTCATCTCCCAGGGATAACCCCCCCCAAAAAAACTACTGACATCTTCAATACCTGTGAACGATTTGGGCCTTCAAGTCTTGAGTACTTTTACAGAGTAAGCTGCTCAATCAGGCCCCAACATGACAATACAGAGTAGTAAGAATATTTAACCAGAGAACCTGGGGCATATCCAGGGGCAGGCAACTGACGGCAGGCTGAATTATTGCTCATCTCGCAGATTATGCCTAGGCCTATTAGACTGTCTGGGGTCGGTAAGGTGGCGGCCCAGTCCTAGAAACTGCAGTGCAACACCTACACAAGCTCCTACTTGCCATCTGAGATCTCCTTCCTTACCCTCCCCCCCCATTTAGTATTACAGCTGCTAAGAGATGCTGTTACCTGGAGCAGCCGTGCAAGACAGACTTCCATGCAAAGCCTCTGGGGATCTGTTCCCTCCCTTTCAAACTGCTCCCCACTATTGTGTGTTCAAACAGGCTTTCAAGAGAGCTGGGATAGGTACTAGGATGGTGACTGCCCCCCCCCCCCACCTATGAATGAATGACTTGTATTGTGGAACAGCTGATTTTATTCAAAACTCATTTTAAACTGAGGGTAACTCTTGTCAGATTTATCAAGGGGACCTGGTTATATGTAGGTACGCATGTGTATTTGACAGGATGTACATAATAGTTCTTAAAAATATTTGAGCAGCCTTCACTTTACGTGAAGGTGGGATAAATTTAGGCCTATCTCCAGTACAACCTATTTGTTTTTTTTTAGAAAAGAACAGTGCGTACAAAGACGGGCTGCAGTAACCTAAGAGTATCTACCCACTTAAACTTCCGACGTTTTGGGCCAATGTATGGTATATTTTTAAGCTTTATTATCCTTTTTGGATCAGGAAAAAAGGAGATGTTTGGAGTTACATGGCTGATGTATTACATATTCAACTTGAAAACAGGGAACTGAACAAAACATTCTTCTTAAACCAAGGATAAGCTTAAATTGATCAGCTACTTGAACTTTTCAAGATTCTAAAAAACAAACTTGCTCTGCCCTTTCACAGTGTATGCATTCAGCATCACAAAACTATTAACCATTTAAGGGTTAACCCATTCTTAAAAGAGCCAAGGCTGGAACTAGATATTCTGACAGACTTGTGGGAGCTGATGTTTGTTTTTTTAAAAACTTGTGGGGGAGTTTTCACATGGGGGCATTAAGCATATGCCCCCCCACAGTGTGAAGTGGTACAGCCCACTGTGCTACCACATCTCAGAACTCTGCCCTGCCTCATTCTGCTGCATGAGACAGCCTCAGCCAGACCTCAGTGACATTTACTTCCAAATGAGAGTGTTTAGGATTGCAGCCTCCAAGAGTTAAAATCAAAGGGCCAGCATGGAATCCACATTTTGAAGATTACAGTCAAAATGTTTAACATGACAATCCTGTGCGTGTTTAGTTGGACATACATTCCATGGGGTTCACTGGTATCTATTCCTGAGTATGTGTGCCTAAGGATTGCAGGTAGAATTCTACCATTATGAAAACAGTACCATGAGTCTGAAAGGTTCTATGGGGTCTTCAGTGAGTGAAGACTGAAAGACAATCTGAATCTCTAATTCTGAGCCTAAATTAATAGCCAGACAAATCATCACTCTCTGTGTCACTGTCTTTGGACGACTGATCCTCTTCCTCTTCATCCTCTGCAGCAAGCTGATACACCTTCTTAGGACCTGTGCCTGGTTAAGGAAAGGACACATTGTACACACATGGGCATAAAAGCCACAACATTCCAATCCAGCCCACGAATAACCAAAAGGACCTGGGCGTGGGCTATACAGGTGGGCCAACTTTGGTCAAATATAATTCAACCAAAAAAACCCTGCTTCTGACTGTAGTAACCTAGGCTGGCCCCCACAGATCCATTTTACTAGCAGAGTTGCTTTCCTCCGTCTGAAGACCCTCTTGTCTCAGGGTAAGCCTCCTTCTGCTGGATGAAAGGGCTTCTGCTACCAGAAAAGATCTGCAGGATCCAACCCACTAAATCACTGAGGCATTTCCCCACCTCCCTGCTACATACAAGCCCTTCTTTCCATATGCCCCAACTAATCAGTGGAAATATATGCAGAACACACAGTTAATGGCTTACCAACAGGAAAGGGGCTTTCTTGTTCAGAGTCTTCCAAGTAATCAAAATCATACGTCACATTAGGGTTCTGTTGACAGAAACATTTAACAGTGTTTTAATACACTATGCTAATCCCTTATGAATGGGGCACAGCTCTTCAATTTACACACTTACTTTGAGCTTTAGCAAACTGCGCCAAGGTTCCTCCTCCTCTTTTGCCAGGATAATCATGGGCTCGCCACTCTTAAGCAGGCAGGCAGATTTCTCTTTGAGGATATTTCCCTGCAGCTCCATGTCGGCCAAATAGGATTTGCCTCCTGCAAAAGCGCTGTGAACAGGTTTTAAAGAAAAGTAAAGCAAAACCCCCCATATTTTTTATCTTAGCTGGTAAAAGGTTTTCAGCCTACCTGAAAACGATCCTCTGTGTGAAAAATCTGCAGTCATAGTTGGTGACGTCCTGTAATTTTATCTTCAGAACAGTGACGTCCCGCTTGTCATACCATTTTATTATTGGATAGAAGCTGAAATTTTAGGACAGAGGATCTGATATTAAAATTATATAATATGTGAGTTTTAGACATATGGTGACAATTCAGTTGATGAGCAACGGATGCTCCTGCTCTATCACAAGATAGAAAAGGGCATCTCAGCATCAAAAATCATAGCAAAAATGGAAGCTCCATATGCAGAAGCAGCATACCTCTGACTACCAGATACTGGGGCAACCTCCAGGGGGTGGTGGTCATCTCCTTCGTGCCCAGCTGGTGAGTTTCTCAGATGCCTTTGGCTGACTGCCTAACATCAGATACAGGCAAAGAGCAAGCACCATGGACTGGATCCTGTGGATCCATTCTGGTAGTAGCGGTGTTTTCCTCTGGAGGGAGGGAAGCATTATGTAGATTGCCCAAAGCTCCATGGAGGAAGGATGGGCTGAAAAATCCAACTGATAAACTATCTAGGGCTGCCCTGACAATTCTGGAGTTTCAACTGATGCCCCAGAACTGACTGGACCACTGAAAGCATGTTCAATCAGTACCTTCAGAGCCTGTAATGGCTTCATTAAAGGGCTGGTTCCAACGAACCTAGACCAGCATAACCTAGATAGTGAACCTTAAAGGTCAAATAGGGATGCTAACTCTTAAATACACCATCTGGGTGTCAAATCAGGCCACAAAAGAAGTGTTCCTTTCTCCCCAATGGGGGCCTAAAGCAGCTTACATTGTTCTCATCTCCTCTATTCTATCCTCGCAACAACCCTGTAAGGTAGGTCACCCAGCAAATTTCCATGAAACAAGTGGGGAGTTGAACCTTGGTCTCCCAGATACTAATACAACACTCTTAACCACTGTACCACACTGGCTTTCTGAAGGCTGATCTCAGCTTTAGAAATCTCCCCTTCCAGAGGCTCATCTGCACATTTTCCAAAGAGGACGCAAGACACATTATTCAGACTGGCTTTTGGTAGCCAGGGATAACCCAGCTATATGTCCAATTACATATATAATGTCTCAGTACCATTTGTCAGGCAGCTGTGGAGAATCTTCTGCTGTCTTATTTTGTGTAGCTTCATCTAAATAAAAGACAAAACAAGCTCACCAGACAACACATATTACAAACGTTCTTCAATAAAACTGGTAACGTGAGACTTACTTGATGTCTAAGCCTCATCTCTCTTTGTTGATCAAAGACCCATTTTATTTGGGATGAGAGGGTCTGGGTGCACTACGTGATAAGGCAGGACAAGGGAATGAGGAAGGTAGGGAACGGGAAGAGCTAAAGAGGAGAGAACACCTAGTGGCAGGGCCAGCTCTTCCACAAGGCCAACTAGGGCGACGGCCAAGGGTGCAGATCTCCGAGGGGCGCAGCGAGGCCCCTGCTGCCATCGCCCGCCCCCAGCATGGCTTTCTGGGTGCCTGCTCCACAGTGTGCCTTTGTCTCGTGCCCCTGCCAAGGCACCATCATATCCCAGCCTCCAAGCAGCGCCACTCGCCCAATGCCTCGTCCTCACGCAGCATAGATTGGCTCTTCTCTTGTCCTGCCTGCCCCGCTGCTCCTCCCACGACTACGCTGGGCGCCCACTTCCAATCAGCCCAGGATTCAGCGCCCAGAGCACCAGGCTGTAGGAAAGCACGCCTCCTCCTCCCCCCGCACAGCCTCTGTCCCCCTCTGGCCCTGCCTCCTCCCTTGCACCGCGCCCTGGCTCACCAAGCCCCAGGCGGCAGTTGGGCTCAGCGGGACCACCCCACTCCGGTTCACTTTGCAGGCGGGTTCATGATCTCCACCAGGCTTGGGGGATTTTCAAGCACAAAGTGGTGGTGCCGCCAGACTCCGCTTGACATTGCACGCGAGGTGAGCATGAATCTGGAGCTGATCTGGTCCGCCTTCCCAGTCCTTCTGGCCAGCCGCTGTCCTCTCGCCTCCCCTGGGTGCCCCCCTCCTCCGATGGTTCATGGCCCAGGCAGTCTCTGCAGGGCCAGAGTGGCGGGGATGCCTTGCAAACTGCCTCAGGGCCCCTTCCGCTGGGGCTTGGTGGTGGTGGTGGGCTTTCCGCGTGGCTTCTCTGCACTGCGTTCAGTGCTGAAAGGGGCGCCCAAGTGGGGCTGCTGGGAGGGAGGGACGGTCCTGGGCAGCTGCGAGGGCACCTGAAGGGGGGGGCGCCAGAAATTGGTGGGCTCACAGGGGGGCGCCAGAAGGTGTCCTCGCCTGGCGTGCAAAAATACCTGGAGCCAGCCCCGCCTAGTGGAGGTGCCACGGCCCATACAATGTTAGATCAAGGTGAGAATTCATCAGAACATTTTAAACTCTGAAGTAAGATTGGAAATCCTATTTCGACAAAACACAGACGAACAGAGTGCTGCATTTCACATAGGAATCATTAGTCATTTATATTACTTTTTAAAACAACAAGTGTTCTACCTGGTTAATAAGAATGATTGAAATTTACCACAGTGATTTTGCAAAGTGACTTGAGAGCAGCCACCATCAGTAACGGAGTCATCTTCTGCACTCGGCACACTGGACTGGACCTCTCCCTGGATGCTCTGTGAACTCGGTCTGATCCCATCCAACATGTTTTGCTCAGCAGGTACAGCCAACTCACTTTTTCCACATTTCAGAAGAGGCACTCTGAAAGGGGGAAAAAATCTTTGTTCTCCCTTCCCTGTTTTAGTTTCACAACCATCCTGAGAGACATATGAGGCTTAAAGTACTGACAGGCTTCAGTCTCTCAGGTTTTTAGTGTCTCAGTGAGCTTTATGGCAGAGTGGAGAGTCACATCCGGATCTCCTGGATCCTAGCCTGATATTGTAACCCACACTGATGTTCAGTACTTTCAACACCCATGACTGTGTGAGGACCACCCTTAGTACCATTAAGCTATGGAAAACCGTGTTACTGCTGATGCAGTCACTGAACCTCTAAGATGATCTCAGCGGGACCCATATCTGTCACCTGATAATTGCAGCGTGCATGCAGCCTATTTATTTAGCATACTTAGTGAACTAAGTCCCATTCTTTGAACAGACCAAATTATAGCGTATTCCCTTACAATGGAGGCAAATCTTTTTTCACAGGGGCCATTGCAGCATTTTGAAACAACTTCTGGAGTTCTTGTGTGTGCTCTGGATTGTCAACTCCCATTCCAGTAGAGAGTATCTCAGAGCAAACGTTGTATTCATTGATAGAAGTCTTCAGATCTAAGAGTCTAGTGACCCGGACCTGGAATTTTAGTACAAATAAGCATTTCCTGTAACACCATTCATGTGCATCTCCTACTTCCTTCTGCTCCAGGCCACCCTTTTTCTGCAGCTTGTCTCCTCCTCCTTCCTAATCATGACCACAATACCACTCCCCTTACCCTACTTCTTTCACTACTGCTCCTTTTCACTGGCAACCAGAGGCAAACCCCTGGACATGGCAAGAAGACCACTGGGACAGAAGGCCAGCAGTGTCGCAGGAGAGCATGCAACATCAGCTCAGAGCCAAGGTAACTGTGCACTTCCTTTGTCATTGGTGACCAGCCCAAAGCTCCTGACTGGGGACATCAGGCAACCCACCTTGCTTAGATTAAAAAGAAACAAAGAAAAACTAACAAAATCTCATATATACTGAACACACAAAATGCATCAATCTCACGTTTTTTGCTGGTAAATAATTCCAGGCAAAATTGTCAACTGATTTTGTTACATGAACTGAAACTGCCAGTGACGCTCTTCTAAAAACAATGTGTTGGATCCCACTGAAAAGATTCTTCCATGTGTGTTTGTACCACTCTCCTTTCACACAGCAGCCCTCCAACTCCCTCTCATGCTGTTTGTGTATCTCATCTCCTGGAGCAGCATTTTGGGGACTGGAGGCATCTTGAGCTACAGAGGAAGGAGAAGTCACACTTCCATACATGGAAATTTCAGTATCCAAGCCAAAGTATTTTTCTTTTACCTAGCTGAAAAATAATCTAATTCAAAAGCCCCCAAATAACTGTCTACATTGGGATACTGTAGTTAGTTTTAATCCAATAGAAGACAATAATTTTGAACGTAATAATTAAGACATCTAAACTTAAGTCTTAAGAGTCCAGATGTTCTGAGAAGGAAGACCGATTACACAGACACTGGCATCTGATTGAAGTGTGGGCCCAGATTTTCGGTTCCAGGGTTAACATGCAAACCTGCTATACTAGGGATGCCACCAGCCCAAGTACTCCTTACGGTCTTCAAAAGCAACAGACAAATACCTAGATACCACTTTTAAAAGAAAGAGAGGGGAAGGCTTCTTGGGAATTTACAAGGGAAGGAGATAAAATAAACATTACATACCATTGGATCCACCCAAATAGTGTTTTCCAAGGTAAGTACTATTTTTGCTTCATGTGGTTTCCCTCTGATCTTTTGATGAATGTATCTAGTAACCTAACAACAACAACAAGAAAACCACAGATAGGATATTTTATAATGACTTCAGCCTGCCTTTCTTTATCAATCAGAAGCCTTTTAGTACCACTCTTAATGGAAGGCAGTCCTTCCCAGGCAGACACAGAAATTCAATATTATGGGTTCGGTCCCCTTTGCTCTCCCTCTTTCCCAGACTAGGCACAGACACCTTCAGCTCTTGAATTCAAACACCGTGGCTAAAGAAGATGAGAGAAGCGCTGCTGGACAAGCACAACCAGTCATTGCCTCAGTTCAGGAAGTTTCATTGAGAAACTTGAGCAGTGCAGTCCAAGCAGATTGAAAAGGGAGGAAAGGGTGTTGTGGTTGCACTTTCTCACTGTTAGAGGGCCAATGTCCAGAGCTCCCAGTGATCTAAAAAGCATTAATCACAAACTGTGAGAGGTCTGATTATCCTCAGGATTGTGAGGGGAGGAGAGATTAACCCCTCTCTGCCATGATTTTTACCCAACAGGTTGAATAGCAGCTACCTAGATAATTTCAGGTCAAACAATTGTGTGAGATAAAAGCTAACCCCCCCCCCCCGAGGTCCTGATTTGATTTGAACTCCCAGCACATGCCTGGTTTGGCCCAAAGGGAATGTGATGCTTGACTGATGTCTACATGTTGGAGGAGGAAAGTGCTGTCAAATCAAAGCTGACTTACGTGACACCATGGGGTGTTCAAAGCAAGAGGCGAACAGCGGTAGTTTGCCATTTCAACTACATGATGCTTTCTGAATGAAGTTACACTTTGGAAGATCATTAGCTGATTGACTTACCAGAGTTTTCTCCCCAGAAGGAAAGTATTGGCTAAGGAGCATAAAAAACAAGGTTGCACTTACCTGTAACTGTTGTTCATCGAGTAGTCTTCTGTGCAGGAACACATGGGACTATGCTTCCGCAGGCCAGCCACGGAAAAGATTTCCAAGCTTTCTAATAGACTAGGAGCGTCCCTCCTCCCTCTGGCACTTTCCCACCAAAACGCTCACATGACCAGGAGGGGCGTTACTCCCTCAGTTCTCTCCATGCTGCCGCCAGAGACCCCTAGAAAACTAAAGTTCCAGAGAGTTCACAGCGGGGCAGGAGGAAGGGATGCGTGCCTGCACAGAAGACCACTCGATGAACAACAGTTACAGGTAAGTGCAACCTTGTTTTCATCGTCGTGGCTTCTGTGCAGTCCCACATGGTAAGATTAGCAAGATCACTGAGTGAAGGAGGTGGGTGTGAAGCTCTCAGGAGACCACTGAGGACCGCTTTATCAACAGTTGTTTAGCGGCACAAATTGACCCTCACCCAGAACTCTCCTATACCAGAGCAGTAAGCTCTCGGCAAGTGCCCCACCAAAATACATGTGGGAATGTGGTAAAGAAAAAAAAAAGAGCACTCTTTTGAAATGAGCCGCCATACACAGAGTGGTAATGAAAGGCTGTGCACTCAAACACAGTGTGATAGTGTCAACCGACCCACAAGGATGGATTGTGGGAGGACACTGACCATGCATTACATGAGGA
>NW_015160262.1:290915-318939 GCF_001447785.1 Gekko japonicus | reverse complement strand
GATCATCATATTAATTTGTCAGCAGGAGTGAGAAAAACAGGTTGCTTACCAGTAACTGGTGATCTTCGAGTGGTCATCTGTGCATTCACACCAATGGGTTTAGTGCGCACGCGCTGACCCAACCGGTGCTGTAGCAAGCTCTGTTTCAACGGATTTTCGCACTGAGCCCCTCCAGGCATGCGCAGGAACCCTACTGCGCATGCCCAGGGGGACGGGCGCGGACATCCCGCCAGTTCCTTCAAAGCACCGCCGCAAATCAACACCTATTAAAAAATGTAGGAGCTGATAGCAGAGGGGAAGGAGGGCGGGTGGTGTGAATGCACAGATGACCACTCGAAGATCACCAGTTACTGGTAAGCAACCTGTTTATCTTCTTCGTGGTCTCTGTGCTTCACACCAATGGGAGACTAGTGAGCCATATCCTACCTGGAGGAGGGTGCTGGCAGGATGTTCATTGCTGGGCTGAAGACAAAACATGACACCCGATGCTGGCATTGGCTTTTCGAACGTCGAGGGCATAATGCCTGATGAACGTATTAGGCGTGGCCCACGTAGCAGCTTTGCAGATGTCATGTAGCGGCACTCCCTTGAGAAAGGCCGTGGACATTGCAAGAGCTCTGGTGGAATGAGCCCTGATAGGGCCCGGCAACGGCTGTTTTGCCAGGAGGTAGCAAAGCCGAACCAACTCCACGATCCATTTGGACAGGCGTTGGGATGTAATACGAGTTCCCAGGCGTGGCGATGCATACGAGAGGAATAGATGGGGATCTTTCCTAGTCAGTTGCGTCCTTTGCAAGTAAAACAGGAGAGCCCTCTTGACATCCAATGTATGGAGCAATCGATCCTCATTTGATACTGGATTTGGAAAGAAATTCGGCAAGAAAACTTCCGCTTGCAGATGGAATTCCGAAATCACCTTAGGCAAGAATGAGATGTCTGGCAGCAGGCAGATTCCGTCAGGTTGTATAGAAAGGTAAGGAGGATCGTGCCTAAAGGCTAAGAGCTCTCCCACCCGTCTGGCCGATGTGATCGCAACCAAAAAAGCTGTCTTCCATGCTAGGAGACGCAGCTCGCATGTAGCCAAAGGTTCGAACGGCTTCCGTGTAAGTTGACGCAAGACCAGAGGCAGGTCCCAAGGTACAGCTGAAGACTTAACTGGGGGATAGATGACATTTCTTGTTGTGTCGTGTGGCGAAGATGTCGACTTGGGGAGTGCCCCACAGTTGGAAAATTGGGAGCAGGTAGGGTTGTTTTATTCCGAAGAGCGGCTGAGATGGTCCGCCTCCAGATTCAACTCTCCAGGTATGTGAGTTGCCACCAGGAAAATGTCGTTGGCCCTGCAGAAGTCCCACAGATGTATCGCGAGGCTGCATAGACGATTGGAAACCGTTCCCCCTTGACGGTTTATATACGAAATTGCCATAGTGTTGTCCGTCAGGATGTTAGACCTTAAAAAAAAAAAAAAAGGATGTTGATGTACTTTCCCCTGATTAGAGGGGAGGAAACTGGTTACTGCGTTTTGGACAGCAAGAAGTTCTAGGAAGTTGATATTTCTTCTTGTGTCGTCGTCTCATGTGCTTCCCATGGAATGGGCGCCCCATCCCGTCATAGATGTGTCGGTGGTCAGGATGATCTCCGGGGACGGAGTGTGAAAGGGAGCACCTTGTAGCAGATTGGATGGCAGAGTCCACCAGCAGACAGTGTCCCGGACTGAGGAAGGAGGGGAAAGCAAGACAACATGGGCGTTCATGTGAGGCTTGTAAGAGTGGAGGAACCAAAGTTGCAGCCTTCTCAACTTGAGTCTTGCGAAGACCAACACTGTAGTTGTCGCAACCATGATGCCCAGCAGCCTTTGAATGTTGTAGGCCGTAGTGGTAGGTTGTGTACACAGTTGAACGGCCAGAGAAATTATGTCCTCGGCTCTGTCTGGCGGAAGATAGGCCATGCAAGCGTTGGAGTCCAGTATCGCTCCTATATACTGGATGCGCTGGACTGGAGAAAGGTGTGATTTTTGGTAATTGACCTGTAGACCTAGGTTGGCCAGTAGGGACAAAGTGACCGAAACGTTGGCTTCTAAGGTCTCTTCCGAGGATGTGACTATAAGCCAGTCGTCGATGTAAGGAAGCGCCGAAATTCCCTTGAGCTTTAGGAATGCTGCCACTACCACCATGGTCTTCGTGAACACCCGAGGGGCACTTGACAGACCGAAAGGGAGAACCACGTACTGGAAATGATCTTGACCAATTGCAAACCGTAGGTATTGACGGTGGAAAGGGTGGATTGAAAGATGAAAATACGCATCCTGTAGGTCCAGGGTAGCCATCCAAACACCTTGGCGAAGCAATGGTAGGATTTGGTGGAGTGAGATCATGCGAAAGTGGTGGTAGGACACAAAACGGTTGAGGTCTCGCAGATCTAGAATGGGTCGCAGGCCGCCGTCCCGTTTCAGTACCGCAAAGTACCAGGAGTAGAATCCCTTCCCTTGGAGGTGTGATGGCACACGTTCGATGGCTCCCTTCTGCAGAAGGAGGGACACCTCCTGGAGCAGGGGTTGGGAGGGTGGCGTGAGGACGAAGACTGGCACGTTGGGGTTCTGGTGGAACTGAATCCTGTAGCCTCTGGTCAAGATGGAGAGGACCCATTGGTCCGATGTTATTGCACGCCATGTACGGAGAAACGGATAAAGGCGGGTTAAAGTAAAATTGGGTGCTGACTTGGGGATAGGGAAGTCAAAAGCCCTGCTTGGAGGCCTGTTTGGTCTGCTTGGCACGAGGCGGTTGCTGAGTCGTGTTAAACCTAGGCTTCTGGTAGCTCTGCTTCTGGGATCCAGAATAAGTTCTAGGTCGCCACCTGGGCTCTGGAGATTGGTGCGACTGAGCGCCGCTGCCATGGTCGTGGCCATGTACAAGAACGTTGTGGTTGTCTAGTTGAAGATGACACTCCCAGCGCCCTGGAAGCTTTAATACTCTTATCGAGCTCCTGGAGGGAGGAATCGGTGTTGGCATGGAATAGACCGAGTCCATCAAAGGGCATGTCTTCTACTTGTGACCTGGTGTCGATCGGAAGGGCAGTGCTCTGGAGCCACGAATGGCGTCTGAGCGCAACTGCCGACGTCATAGTGCGAGACGAAGCTTCTAAGACATGTTTGGTGGTTGTCAATTGTTGTTTGGCAACTGTCATGCCCTCTTTTTGAAGAGCCTTAGCCTGACCTTGCTTGTCTTCCGGAATGCTGTTGATTAGATCTGTAAATTTCTCCCAAAGGGAGTACTGGTAGCGGTTCATGCACGCTAAATAAGTGGATTGTTTAATTGCCAACGCGCCCAAAGAATAAAACCGGCGTCCAAACGCATCTAGCTTTTTTCCCTCTTTATCAGATGGAGTAGTGTGCGTTCTTCGAGATTTAGAAGACGATGTCACGATCATTGAGTTAGGAATCGGATGTGTCATTAAAAACTCTGCTTCTGGGTCTTGAATTTTATACATGTGATCCAGTTTCCGTGTGGATACTGGAGCAGAGGATGGGTTCTTCCACGGAGATTTAGCCGCCTGGACCAGAACAGATGACATGGGCAGAGCCACCACCGAGGAAGTGTCCATTTGAACAACATCGTAGAGTGAGTCAGTGGATTGAGGAGGCTTCTGGACCACAGAGAGATTCAAGGCAATGGCCATTCGTTTAATCAAGTCTGCATAAGTATGCAAATTATCGGATGGAGAAATTGGTAAGTCCTGGGAAACGTCTGGTGTTGGAGATGTGTGGTCCGGAGATGTAGGTACCACTGAAGCCTCGGAGTCGGAACCCTCTGCCATATCATCAGATGAGTCTTGTTCCGAATCAGTTTGAGGTGTAATAGGGACAAGTGGTACTGCAGGCACCAAGGGTTTCGGTGTCGAAACCTTAGGCTGTGGCTGTGTCTCCAATGTTAGCGGAGGAGGCAAAGGATCAACCCGAGAGAGGTCCGTAATTGGAGGTCTTGATATTGTTGCAGAAGGCCGTGATCTAGTAGGCGACCCGGATCTGTGCTCAGAATGAACAGAATAACGGTCCCAGTCTGAATAGGCAGCAGGTGTGAGCCACGGCATTAGAGAGTGATATGGTCCGTACAAATACCTCATTTGTTTCTCATCCCATGAAAGCGGTGGTCGGAAGGACCTAGGGGAGCGGCTTCTAGCCCTCATATGTCCTTGTCATGGGCTGCATGACGATAGCCAGACGTATCGGTATTGATGGCCTGTACAAGCTGAGATGGATGATAACGCTCCATGTTAGGTCTTGGTCGGTGCCGATGGCCGTCGGTATCGGGCAGTTCTGAAAGCATTGATGCCGATGAAGTAGATTGTGCGGGGGGGGGGAACTCTGCACCTATCGGGTGACTCATGAGTTCCGCCGTATCGATATCGATAATCTCTGGAATCTGTTGGCTCATAGGAGAGGCCAGTAGATCAGAAGGCGACATTCGAGGAGGCGGAGGCTCCGGTATCGACGCCTCATTCGATATCGATGCCACCTTCGGTTCCATCATAGTTGGTGCTGGGGGCTGTAAAGGAAGGCCCTCAGAGGGCACTGCCTTACCCGTCTTAGATGACTTGGGCGGCTTATCCTTCTTAGTAGAATGGCCTTTCACGGGCTTGTCTTTAGGGCCTGCCTGTGTAGTAGATTTCGAAGCGGTTTTCGACGTCGATTTCGTCGATGTCGACGCTTTCGACGTCGATTTCGTCGATGTCAACGTACCGGTACCGACGGCTGCTTGGGATGTCGAAGGCTGGTCCTCCATAGGAGAAGACGGGTGAAGCGCAGATTCCAATAAAGCGACCTTTAAACGTGCCGCACGGTTCTTCTTTGTTTGGTTGGAGAATTTGGCACAATGCTTACAAGTTTCCGGCTTATGAGATTCACCTAAGCAGAACAAACACAGTTCATGGCCGTCTGGGGCCCCCAATTTACTTCCACACGTTTTACAACGATTAAAAAATCCCCACTTTTTGTTCTTTTTCTTTTCCATGCGGCGGTAAGAAAAAAGGGAAGCCGAAGAAAAAGGTGAAGGGGGGGGGGAAGGGCCCGAAGGCCTGAGGGAAATTTCCCTCAAGAAAACTAAAATCCTTTTTTTGGGGGGGAAGGAAAGAGAAAGAGAAAAAGTTCGAACGGAGAAGAGATCCGAAGAAACGAAGATGAGCTGGAGGCCCGAAGGCGGCTACAACAATCCGGTCAGGAGAAAAGGTAAGGAAGTCCTTTCAACGCGACGGTAGAAAGAGAACTGGCGGGATGTCCGCGCCCGTCCCTCTGGGCATGCGCAGTGGGGTTCTTGCGCATGCCTGGAGGGGCTCGGCGTGAAAATCCATTGAAACAGAGCTTGCTACAGCACCGGTTGGGTCAGCGCGTGCGCACTAAACCCATTGGTGTGAAGCACAGAGACCACGAAGAAGATTAAGTGGATCTGCACGATGGTAACGAAGGCAGTGAAAAAAGGTGTGATGTGGCTAAAGAAAGGATGGACAGAATGCGCCACAAGGAAAAAAACTTGTGTGCAGAGCAATCTGTGCAGCAGTATAGGCAGAGAAAAAAGGCATAACAACAGGTTGTCTTTTTCAGGGATTAGAAGTGCATTTCTTTTCTTTTTTAAAATAAGTACCCGAGGGTACACTTTTATTATTTTTTCCATTCACAACATATAACATGAGACTTTATTATTTCTTCTGCTTATTAAATTTCTAAATTCATTATCTATTTTACTAAGCTTATCTTTTCTGCATTCTCAAATTACTACATTTATCTATCAGTTACATTTACATTATACCAATCGTAAAATCTCTTCCAAGTTTTTTAAAAAGTCCATTCTCTACCGGCTCTCATCTCAAGTGTTAGTTTGTCATTTTCCGCCGTTTCAAATAGCTTGTTCACGTACTCTTGTTTCGTTGGTATTTCCATTATTTCCCAATATTTGGCATATACTATCCTTGCAGCTGTCGACATATGAACTATCAAATACCTACCTGCTTTATCAAAGTTTTATATTTTTCTGCCAAAACTGCTCCCACTCTTCAAAATTAATATTACGGCTTATATTCTGGGCCCACATAATCATATTTTTTTCACCATTTCATCAGCCATCACATCGTCCAATAAAATCTTATATATTTTATCACTTTGTTTTCTGCTGTTAAAACAGTTTCTTCCAGTTTAGTTATTTTATTATTAAAACCTAGTTTCCTATCCTTCAAATATATTGATTCCAGTTGCGCTTTCTTCCACCAGGATAATTGTTCTGGTAATTTCAGATTGTCTTTTTTATCCAAAATGTCCTGGTATCTTAACGATTCTTCTCCCACATATACATTAGGTAAGGTAAATGCATCTAAAGGTATAATCAGTTTTGATCTTTTAGTATAAAAGTTTTTATGTATAGGGTCCCAAACCTTTAATAATGCTGCTCTCAGCCAATGCTGTTTAAAATATTTTTGAGGGCCTGCTTTTTCATACTACAAAAAAGCATTCCATCCTAGCAGTAAATCATGGCCCTCAATTTTTAAAAGTCTCTTATCTTCTAAAGTAATCCATTCTTTAATCCATACTAATGCTGCAGCTCTATAATACAATAACCAATTTGGTACTCCAAACCCTCCTCTTTCTTTTACGTCATGTAGCATTTTCAATCTTATTCGTGCCCTTTTCCCTTGCCATATAAACTTAGATGTCATCTGGTCTAAGTCTTTAAACAAGTTTTGATTTTGTAGTATCGGAATAGTTTGAAAGAGAAACATCCATCTAGGTAAAATATTCATTTTTATTGTAGCGATTCTCCCCATCATGGAAAGTTGCAGATTTTTCCATTTGTCCAAGTCTTGTTTAGATTTTTGTAGCAATACTTTATAGTTGTCTTCATAGAGTGTACTACATTTATTTGTAACCGTAATTCCTAAACATTTAGCTTTTTTTGCAATCTGACATCTTGTAATTTCTTGTAACTTTTCTTTTTGTTTGTCGTCCAAGGCCAGACTCATTGTCCACCGCACCTCAGCAAAGGGGGGAATATGCCTCATCAGGCTGCTGGCACACAGGAGAAGCCTCCAAAGAGGACCAATTAGGCCAGGTTCTTTTTCCACCACACCTCAGCATGGAGGGGGGAATATGCCTTCATCAAGCTGCTGCCACACATGCGAACCTCCAAAGAAGGCCATTGAGGCCAGGCTCCTTTTCCACCCCTCCTCACTAGGGAGGGGGAAGCCTTTGAAGAGAGCTCTTCTGAGTCCAGCTCTTTCCATACATGCCTTCAGGGGAAACTGGTGACAGCAAGAGCAAGCAGCTCTGCTGTGTGAACCCCTAGGCAGCCAAGGCACAGAGAATGGCTGTTTATCAGCACAATTTTTAGTCATAAAGACACAGTGGAAATCCACAAAAAATGTCTTCTTTTGACGTATTTTATTGTTCACTAGAATAAAACTGTCCGACTCAAAACCAAGGTGAGGGAAAAAAACAGGAAACGGCAGTGGAGATCCTCTCTCCGCGGTGGCAAAAAGAGAACTGAGGGAGTAGCGCCCCTCCTCCTGGTCATGTGTGCGTTTTGGCGGGAAAGCGCCAGAGGGAGGAGGGGTGCTCCTAGTCTATTAGAAAGCTTGGAAATGTTTTCCGTGGCTGGCCTGAGGAAGCGCATTCCCATGTGTGACTGCACAGAAGCCACAACGATGAACCATTTGAATAGCAGATGTATCACACAAACATCAACACATTAAAAAAAATTCAGACCACCCTATTTTTCTCCAAGGGACAAAATCTCCCATTTTGATACGGTAATGCGTTACAGAAAGAATCTCACCTTATGCAGATTATATTCTCTTGACACAAAGGGAGGCAACAACTGCCTGGTTTACTTCTTGCCCTGCTATTTTTATTCCCTGAGATTGGAGACTTTGGTTACCCTGAAGCTTTAAAGTTCATGACAAATATTGTGTATGCTAAAGTGGGATTATTTATTGTCTTGGTTCCCGGGGTCGTTATCAGACTACGGTATTTTGCTGGGTGACTAAGCTGATTGGGTGGCTCAGGCTAGCCCAATCTCATCAGACCTCGGAAGCAAAGTAGGGTCGGCTCTAGTTAGTACTTGGATGGGAGTCCAGGGTTGCATGCAGAGGCAGGCAATGGCAAACCACCTATTTGTCTCTTGTCTTGAAGGTTCTACAGGGTTGCCATAAGTCAACTGCAACTTGATGGCACTTCCCACCACCATTGACTGCTGTTAACTTTGTTAACTGCTCTGTATCATGGAGAAGCATGATAAAAATTCTTAATTAAATAAATGTATTCTAGTGGGATAGTTCACCATGACTTCTGGAACAGGACTTGATTAGTAATTCTTTAGTAAACATAAACAAACTTACCTTTGGATGCCACTCTGTTTCTTTGTCAATAGGTTTAACCCGACAAACAATAAATTCCACAGCCTGAGGGGGTAAGGCTTGAAACTTCTCTGGCAAGTGAAGCAACTGATAATTCTGGACCTGACCAGATCGGCCTTCATCTATGTACCTGATATGAACACTATAAAACACACAGTTTTCTTCTTTTGCTCCCACTTCCAGTACTTGAACCCTTGAAGAGAAAACAAAAAAGGGTCCTGGAAAATGACTTCAATCTGCTAAAATCTAGACTGTCTCATCGTTCAATAATTTCTTTGCAGAAGTCAGATGTTCCCAAACTTGTTGAGCCTGTGGGCACATTTGGAATTATGGGAAAGGGCAGTGCCCACCACAAAAATAGCTGCTGTCAGAGGTGGGACCCGTGAAGAATGTTAGGAGGTGCTAACCCAAGTGTTCTCCTGTGATGGAGGCAGCTCTTCCTGAATGAGTGCTCCTTGCAGACCCAAGGCTGATGCCTCTTGGGGGTCTTCTGAAGCACCTCCAAGTCCAGTGAAGCCAGGAGCAGATCTCTGCTTTGGAGAAGAGGCAAGTGACAAGCAGAGCAGGAAAGATTAATCCAGCACAAGAGCCACTGAGAGAGGTTCTCTGAGACAGCCGATAGGAGCTGTGGCAATGCTCCCTCTAAGCTGCGGAGTCTTGTGAGCAAAAATTCTACTTTGTGAGCTACTGGCATTAAAGTTGTGAGGGAGCGATTCGGCTGCTGCATAAATTAGTCTGCTCTGGAGCCATCCTTCCTGAGCCAAGACAAAAATATGTGAGCTGGAGGCTAAAAAACTATGAGCTAGCTCACACTAACTAAGCTTAGAGAGAACACTGGCTGTGGGCTGGGAAGGCAGAAGCCTGTTAAGATTTTGGTAGGTTATGTGACACAGAAGGACTGTTGATGGGTTAATTTACCAGGAATGTATTAAAGGAATAAAATCTTAAATTCCCCTGTCTAAGTAACCAAGTGTAAAAAGATGTTACAGTATCCCAGCAGGCTTGACAGAGCCATGTGTGTGTGTGTGTGTGTGTGTGTGTGTGTGTGTGTGTGTGTGTGTGTAATAAACCTGCCCAGGAAGGATCTTTTTCCCTGGCATGCACAGTTTAAGGCCTGAAATCTCACACTGGCAATATTTACCCCAGTTTTTTCCCCTTATAAATATACTATATTATTTTTTCTTTGAAAAGTAAGCTGTCCTTTCCCTGTCGGTTTTCCTCATTCCTCAGCCACTGGCCTAGGCCCAAAACTGTATCCCCAAGTTTTTAAAAGTTCCTCCTGCAAATCCCAGTGTGAGAGGCAGGCTAGGAACTGTGATGGAAAATTCTTTGGCTTGGTGTCCAGTTCCAAAAAACATCTCACCAATCACTTTGGGGAAGAGACAAGTGGGGCACTAGGAAGCACTTCAGCGGGCACACTGATCTAAGTATTCTACCTGTGGAAAAAATGTTCTTCTTGTAATCCGCACACTGCCAGCTTCTCCACAGTGTCAACAGAGATGAGATTACTAGTTTTCTTATAATACTCATTCAGCTCTTCTGCAAGGGTTGTATACTGATCCGTTAGTTTACCTACTATGCGGCCAAAGTACCGTGTGGCATCGACAATAAAAAGTGGTAGCATCTGAAATGGCAGAAATGCATGTAAAAAGGAGAGCCCTGCACATTTCCAAAAAAAGGCAATACAGATTTCTGCCAGTTATCGAATTTATACATTTGTTACACCAGTTCTGATGCTGACATTCTCCAACTGATCTCTCTTCATTACCACTTCTCTCCACTCCCATTCCCTTTTCCGGCTAGTCTTTTAGGGCTAAACTAGACACAGCTATGACAGATAGGTATTAACCGCGGACCTGCCACAATCATATGTAAAGTGGAGTTTGGGAGGGTCTCATCTAAACAGCAAAACAAGGGTGAGGAAACAAGAACTTTCCTGTGGCTTAACTCACTGAGCCCCCTTTCCCAAAAAGCTGCTCGCTCTCTCTCTCTCTCTCTCTCTGCCAGGATCAGTTCCAGTATTTGTGTCCTGGCTACAGAGAAAGTCTATGTGGAAAGGAGCTGCAGAAAAAACAGGTTGCTTACCTGTAACTGGTGATCTTCGAGTGGTCGTCTGTGCATTCACACCCATGGGATCAAGTGTGCATGTGCTGGATCGATCGGCATTGTAGCAAGCTCTCAACAGATTTTCGCGCCCAGACCTCAGGCATGCGCAGGAACCCCACCGCGCATACCCAGAGGGGTCGGTGCGGACATCCCGCCAGTTCCTTCAAACCACCGCGAATCAACCCGTATGAAAAATGTAGAAGCTGACAGCAGCGGGGAAGGAGGGCAGGTGGTGTGAATGCACAGATGACCACTTGAAGATCACCAGTTACACGTAAGCAACCTGTTTACCTTTGACGTGGTCTCTGTGCTTCACACCCATGGGAGATTAGCGAGCAGTGGCCTACCTGGAGGAGGGTGCTGGCAGGTCCTTACTGCATAGCCGAAGACAAGATGTGATGTCCCATGTTGGTACTAGAGTTTTTACGGACGTCTAGGGCGTAGTGCCTTATGAAGGTGTTAGGTGTCACCCACGTAGCGGCTTTGCAAATGTCCACTAACAGAACTCCCTGGAGGAAGGCAGTGGAAGTCGCAACAGCTCGGGTTCAATGGGCCTTGATAGGGCCAGGCAATGGCTGTTTGTCGATCAGGTAGCAGAGGTGGATGAGACCCGCAATCCACTTTGAGAGGCGCTGAGCCGTGATGCGAGTCCCCAGCCTTGCTGGTGCATAGGAAACGAACAGTTGGGAGTGACGTCTCGTTGGGCAGGTCCTGTTCAGGTAGAACAGGAGCGCACATTTCACATCCAAGGTGTGTAACAGTCTGAGGATGTCGGAGCCAGGAAAAAATCCGGGAGGAAGACGTCTGCCTGTAGGTGGAATTCTGACACTACCTTTGGCAGGAACGAGATGTCAGGTATGAGGTGGACACTGTCTGGCAAAAGGGACAAGTAAGGCGTGTCATGTCTGAAAGCCAGTATTTCTCCAACTCGCCTCGCAGAGGTGACAGCAATCAGAAAGGCCGTCTTCCACGACAGGAATTTCAGGTCGCAAGTTGCGAGTGGCTCAAAGGGTTTCCTCGTGAGCTGACGAAGAACTAGAGGGAGGTCCCAGGGAACGACAGGAGTTTTGATGGGAGGGTATAGGTGCAACAGTCCCTTCAAAAAACGTTTTGAGAGGGGATGCGAAAACAGTGTGCATCCATCAACTTGAGCATGGTAGGCCGAAAGTGCGGCCAAATAAACTTTTAACGAGGAGTGAGAAAGTCCCAAGTCAGCGAGGGACAGGAGGAATTGGAAAACTTTCTCGAGACCCACGGAGGTGGCTCGAGGGGCATCGTCACCCAAGGAGGAACAGAATCTTTGCCATTTGTAATGGTAGGACTTTCGCATAGCAGGCTTTCTGGCGTTTAATAAAACATTTGCTACACGGGTGGAAAAACTGTTGACGGTATTCTCCACACTGTTAATTTCATGCGTGGCACGTCGTGGTACAGGAGAGGGGAGTCGGACAGGAAGAGGAGGTCCTGTGCCGGAGGAAATTGGTGGTATACCCCTGCTGACAAATCGAGGATGGTCGAGAACCATGGCTGCCTCGGCCACGACGGCGTTATCAGGATCCAGTCCGCTTTGTCGCTGATGATCGTGACAGCGAACTGTATTGCAAGCAGTTCCAGGAAGTTTATGTGCCGCCTTTGTTTGTGGGTGTACCACTTGCTCCGACACAAAGACCCATCATGTGGGCACTCCAGCCCAACAGGGAAGCATCCGTGGTTAGGGTGATTTGGGGTGATGGAAGATGGAAAGGTGCTCCCTGGAAGAGATTGGAAGGGACAGTCCACCAAAATAAAGAGTCTCGTAGGTTGGGAGGATGGGTTAGGACGGGGGTATGTGCGTTTTTTGTTGGGTCGTACTTGCGGATAAACCACAGTTGTAGGCAACACATTTTTAATCTGGCAAAGACGAAGTCTGACGTAGTTGCAGCCATAAGACCGAGTAATCTCTGTATTTGGAAAGCCGTGACCGAAGGCTGGGTATGAACGACGTTGGCTAAGTAAATGATGTCTGCCACTCTGTCTTGTGGCAGGTAAGCCATGCATGTCTTGGAATCCAGTAGAGCACCGATGTACTGTATTTTCTGGACCGGTTGAAGATGAGACTTTTTCCGATTGACTTGTAGGCCTAGGTTTCCCAAGAGTGCCATGGTCTCGTTGATGTTTGAGACCAGGGCGTCTTTGGAGGGTGCTACCAAGAGCCAATCGTCGATATACGGGTAGATGGATACCCTTGAGACGAAGGAAAGCCGCAAGCACAATCATAGTCTTTGTGAAGACTCTTGGGGCGCTCGAAAGGCCGAATGGCAGGGCTGCTTATTGGTAATGCTGTTCACCAATTGCGAAGCGTAGGTATTGGCGGTGGGAGGGGTGGATGGTGAGGTGGAAGTATGCGTCCTGGAGGTCGAGGGTGGCTATCCAGATGTTTTTCCGGAGAAGTGGCATAATCTGCTGCAAGGACACCATGCAGAAGCGGTGGTAGGTCACAAAGCAGTTCAGAGCCCTAGATCTAATGTGTCGAACTCCTCCATCCTGCTTTGGAACTGTGAAATAGCGGGAATAGAACCCCTTCCCATGGAGATGTGGTGGTACCGGCTCGATGGCTCCCTTGTGCAGAAGGACGGAGACTTCTTGTAGGAGAGGTGGGGAAGGGGGTGTGGAGACGAAGACAGGTGTAATGGGGTTCTGGTGGAATTGGATACGGTAGCCTTGGGTCAAGATGGACAGCACCCACTCGTCCGTGGTGATATGACGCCAGGTGTAAAGGAAGGAAGATAGTTTGAGCTGACTCGGTGGGAGGGAAGTCAAAAGCCCTGCTTGGAAGACTTCGCCCGCTTGATGCGAGACGACTGTTGTCCGGATCCAAACCTGGGTTTTTGAAAGGTGGGTTTTTGGCCTCCCGACGACGTACGCGGTCTCCATTGTCTGTCAGGAGACTGACAACTTGGGGTGTGCTTCTGCCAGGGTTTAGACCAAGTGCGAGGGCGATATTGTTGCCTCGTGGAGGATGACACTCCTAGAGCGCGAGAAGCCTTTATGTTCTTATCCATATCTTGGAGTATGGTATTGGTGGTGCTGTTGAAGAGACCAAGGCCATCAAAGGAGAGGTCTTCGACATAAGACCTAGTATCTTGTGGAAGATTGGTATTACAGAGCCAGGAATGCCTCCTTTAAGCTATCGCTGAGGCCATCATTCTTGAGGAAGCGTCTAAGGCATGTTTAGAAGTGTTGATCTGCTGCTTCGCCAATACCATACCTTCTTTCTGGATAACTCTGGCTGCCTGAAGCTTGTCATTGGGAAGATGAGTCAGAGTGTATTGATATCTGCTCATGCAGGCTAAGTAATTAGTGGTTTTTACTCCCAACGCTCCCGTGGAGTAGAAGCGTCTGCCAAACGCATCCAATTTTTTACTCTCCCTGTCAGAAGGTGCAGAGTGTGTCCGTTTGGACTTGGAGGAGGATGTTACAACCATCGAGTTTGGCTGAGGGTGGGAGAATAAAAATTCAGCTCCGGTTTCCTGGACTCTATACATGTGGTCCAGGCATCTTATTGACACTGGGGCTGATGAAGGCTTCTCCCATGGTGCTTTTGCAGCTTGTAAAAGGACCACAGACATGGGTAATGCTATGGTAGTGGAGGTATCCAGTTGCACGATATCGAAGGCTGCATCTATCACCTGCGGTTGTTGATGAATGACTGAGAGGCCTAGAGAATGGGCCATTCTCTTGACAAGGTCTGTATAAGACGTGAGATTGTCGAATGGTGATATAGGTAGGTCATCTGCGACAGCTTGGTTAGGAGACTTGTGGTCAGGGGAGGTGTGAACCTCTGAGCCCTCCGTATCCGAATCCTCTTCCGCAGAATCAGAGGAGTCCTGATCTGGCATTTGGACTGGAGTGACCTCGGTTTGACTGGTTGAAGGTTTTGGTGGTACAACTTGGGGATTGGGAGGACGACTGAGTTCTGGAACATGGTGGGAAGGATCGTCGGCCAGAGGACGAGACAGAGATGCTGAAGGTCTAGATTTATAGGGCGACCTTGATCTGTGGGCACAGTGAGATGAGTAACGATCCCAGTCGGAATAACCCACCGGAGTCAACCACGGCATGGATGGCGGATAAGCCCCATAGAGATACCTCAGTTGGCGTTGATCCCAAGACAGAGGTGGTGGTGGGGGGGAGAAAGGCCTGGGGGGATCGACTTCTGGATCGGGGACGTCTCGGAGACAAAGCAGTAGTCTGCCTTTGAGAGCGGTCCCTATAATCTCGGTCATCGATATCGACAGGCTCAAGGTGCAGACGTGGAGGGTGACGCTGTGTGCTGCTAGAAGCGTGTCAATTCCAACATGAATCGATGTCGGGAGCCTCTGCCACCGTCAATGTCGATGACAGGGAGGGAGATAGAGAAGGCTCTGCATCCACCAGACGACTTAGGAGCTCGACCGTCTCGATATCGGAGTAAGGATGCTCCAGTTGTCGTATAGGAGAGTCCAATAGTTGAAAGGTCGGTATTGGTGGGGGGGGCATGGACCTCCGGTATCTATACTGCCATTGGAGCGGGAGGCACGTGTGTAGATTCTCTGCCCCCCCAGACCAGTCCAGGAATGGGAGGGAAAGAATTCTACACTGGAACAATATATTACACCCAGAATCCAGAGAGATAACCTCTCTGAATTTAAGAACAATAGCCACCAGGAACCTCTCAGCGTAAACCCTTACCAACCTGAGATTAGAGGTTCCCAGAATCTCAGTTGGTATGTGGGTTTTACACATTAGCAACTCTGTCCAGAGCTGTACAGTTAATCTTACAGGGTAGCACAATTGGTCAGCAGTTCAGACAACAGGATTTAGCTGGGAGTGCAGTCACACATCAAACAGACACTATTTATAAACAAGAATAAGGTTTATTCAGTAGAGAACTTGCAATCAGACTAGAAGGATTTAAAAGAACAGCCTAGGCAATGTTTTGCCTTACTACACAATAGAAGCATATTTACCAAGTAAGGAACAGTTATCAGTCCAGAATAGTCCATAGTAAGAGTCCAATAGCCCCAAGGGATTTGGAGCAAGAAGTCCATCTTTGTAAGCATGCAGCCATGTGCTCAGCTGCACAAAAGAGTTCTTTGTTCTGCCTCAGACCACATGGCAGGACAAGAGCATTTAAGTGTCCATCCAAGATCTCACAACCAGGAACAGAGAGAGAGAGAGAGATCCTCTCATTGGGTTTAAGCAGATATAGGGTAATTCCAGTCTTCAAATTAGCTCTGGCCAGGAGCCAATTGAAGTAGACCTGGGTGTGCCCAATGGTAGAGTTGTCATGGCTACTATTTCTGAATGGTCAGAGCCTCTGAAGGCCACACCTGCAGTCATGTGGTCTCCACCCCAACCTACCCATGGGCTACGTGCGTTTCTGACATGCTTCGGCAGGGCCATCTGGTAGCTGCCAGCATGGAAGTGTGAAGTATATGGCAGGGCTATTAAGCCCATTTGGCTTCAAGAGGAAATCAACACAGCAGGGGATTGCAAGATACATTCCAAGGGGGAAGGCAAGGGTCTATAGGAATATTTCTATACAGCACGTTTGGGGCATTACCCAGTGCAGACACCGCTACCTTCCCCTTCTTTGCCGCCTTTAGGAACTTAGAGGAGCCCTTTTTTGCGGACTTGTGCTCCTTACTTGGCTTGGACTTCTTCACCAGAGTGGAAGCGGAAGATTGCGCCTTCGATGCCGGTGGTTTCGATGTTGGTTGGCCGATGTCGGAGGCAAGCCTCAATGCTAGAGCCGTCGATATCAATGGTCTCTCAGACTCCATCACTGAGGGGGTGTGTGTGTAACGCCAGCTCAAGTAGCGCCACTTTAAGGCGCGCACCTCAGTTCTTTCGTGTCTGGTTCGAAAACCTAGCACCGTGCCAATAAGACTCAGGTTGGTGAGATTCCCCCAGACAAAAAATACAGAGGGTGTGGCGGTCAGGTGAAGCAAGTTTACTGCCGCAACCCTTAGGTAAAGGTAAAGGTTCCCTTGCTCGAAAGCCAGTCGAATCCGACTCTAGGGTTGTGGTGCTCATCTCCGTTTCAAAGCTGAAGAGCCAGCGCTGTCCGAAGACGTTTCCGTGGTCATGTGGCCGGCATGACTAAACACCAAGGTGCACGGAACGCTGTTACCTTCCCACTGGAGTGGTACCTATTTATCTACTTGCAATTTCTTGCTTTCGAACTGTTAGGTTGGCAGGAGCTGGAACTAGAGACAGGAGCTCACTCCGTCATGTGGCACTTGGGTCTCGAACTGCTGAACTACCGACCTTCCACAGCCTGCAGTTCAGCGTCTTAACCACTTGAGCCACCGCAGCTGGCTATTGCCTGTGTACTAAAGATACTGCACTCCTTATCTGCAACCCTTACAACGGTTCAAAAAGCCCCACTTCTTCTCCATAAAAGATAAAAATGGAGAAGAAAGAAGGGGGTGTGGGTGGGAGAGGCCAAAGGCCAAACTGAGGTAAATCGGCCACTTCCCCCTCAACAGAAAACAAAGTCTTTTTTTAAAAAACTTTTTGAAGAACAAACGAATAAAGACTAAGAAAAAAGAATAAACTGAGGAAAAAATCCGAAGAGCCGTGAGGCAAATAGCCAAAAAAGAGTAACCGATCAGACCGACGAAGAAAAGGTCTTTCCAATGTGGCGGTAAGAAAGGAACTGGCGGGATTTCCGCGCCCACCACTCTGGGCATGCGCGGTGGGGTTCCTGCGCATGCCCGAGGTCTGGGCGCGAAAATCCGTTGAGAGCTTGCTACAATGCCGATCGATCCAGCGCGTGCGCACTAGATCCCATGGGTGTGAAGCACAGAGACCACGTCGAAGATCATCAGCTGTGGGAAGATGGAGGGCTCAGCCCTCCCCCCCCACCCTGCTTATCCCAGATTCGCTCCTTCAATTGCTTGCCAACCCCATGCTTTTTAGGCAACTGTGGCACGTTCAGGCCCGCTTCCAGAGACTAATGCTGGATCTAGGCCTTCTCCATCCGACTGATGTGGCTAACTATAACATATTGAAGATGCAAAGTTAAAAAAAAAAGTTTTATTAACTCACCGTGACATTTCCCGCAGTAGGCAGAGTTTCATCCGTCACCTTTCGGGGCGAATCTATTTGCAAATTAATTCTATGTCGATCTGGACAGCGGTTTTTATCCCTGCAATGTTCATAAAGTGATAGTCTTAATCAACAGGAATGAACTATGCTGAAGAGACAAAGGCAGTAAAAACATTTGCAGATCAGGAAAAGCAAAAACACATGGCTGGAAAGGACAAGGAGGTGCACAAGCCAGTATGACAGCCTGTACGGCAACCATGAGAAACAGCCAACAGAGCAGAAGCAGCTCCTCATTGGTGAAATACGATGTTACAGAGTCGTGCAGAATTTCCAAACTGTGTCGGGGTGGGCGGGTGGCTGGGGATAATGGGCCCTGATTGATTAATTAGCTACATTATCCTGTGAGCCCAGAGCCTCCAGTCACAATAGGAAGTTGCTCTGAGTATTTTTGCCTGATCCACCACCAGGCCCTCCATCCTTCACAGAGTGAAGTGACTGGATTATCATTAGATGCAGCCAGGTCCTTCAACCACTCATGATGGAACAATGCAACACAACTACTTGTCCTCGGAACAGGATGCTGGGTGTGAGTCATTGCTGAATCTGCCTCCTTCCAAATCATAAGGCATGATTAGAACACTTAGTTCATGCAAAAAAAAAACAACCACCAAAAGGGGGCTCCTCTGAGACAGACAGTTCTTGGGTCCAACTCACACAGAGGGTTCCAAGAGTTTTAGCAAACTTCAGCAAGTTATCTTATCCTGCTTTAGCTAATATACATTGCCACCAGACAAGAATTATGCCTCTTCTGCTTTCAGGGATGACATCCTTTTTGCAGCTGACATAGGATAAAACAATCTTTCTAAATCTGTTGAAGTCAAGTTTAAAAGGATGAAAGCTTGTTTAGGATGGCACTGTAAGTGGGAGAGATCAGAATTTTACTAGGTATATATTTAACTTGGGTGCGAACCGAGAGGGTCAAGCAACAAACTATATTATACAAAAATACAAAATGTTTGTTAGGGTGTACACATAACTAAAACATACAGCGGTTAAAAGAAATAGTCTTAAGTTTCAGACTTAAAAGGCTTGTACAACCAAGTTAGTTATTATACAAATACAATTGATGGGTGAAATCTTTTGACCTAAGGACCATATGCATTTTGGCCCCTTCGGGCCTTCCTCAGGGGTCAATATTCTTTATATTACAAGGACATACATCCAAAAATGTACACATAAAAAATTAATATATATACAGGGGTCATTTTGTTAAAAAAAGAGCTGCAGGAGCTCATTAGCATATGGTATGCTAATGAGATACTAGACAATTAGCATAATAGCTCATTAGCATATGTAACACCCCCTGACATCACCGGAAGGGATGTCAGAAGGGGAAGCAAAAGGGGGGGAGGCATCTTCAAAAGCCTCCCCTTCTCTTCCCTTCCCCAGCCAGCGGAGGGGGGGGGCAGCGAAGTTTAAACCCTTTCTCACTAGAGTTGGGCCGCAGAAGGAGGAAAGAGGGAAGGAAAGAGAGAGAGAGAGTAGAGAGAAGGCACGAAGGAAGGAAAGAGGTAGAGAGAAAGAAAGAAGGAAGGAAAGAGGGAGAGAAAGAAGAAGAGAAGGAGGGAAAGAAAGAGAGAGAAGGAAAGAAGGATGGAAAGAGGAAAAGGAGAGAAGGAAAAGAGAGGAAGGAAGAGAAGAGAGAGAGAGAGAAAGAAAAGGAGGAAAAGGAAAGGGGAAGGAAAGGAGGGAAAGAAAGAGGGCAAAGAGATGGGGGGAGGCTCTCCCCCCCACCAAGCCTCTGCCACCCCCCGTAGATCCCTCACTTACCCGGGAGATGGCGACGATGGGTTCACCCATCAATTGTATTTGTATAATAACTAACTTGGTTGTACAAGCCTTTTAAGTTTGAAACTTAGACTATTTCTTTTAACCGCTGTATGTTTTAATTATGTGTACACCCAGCAAACATTTTGTATTTTTTTATTATATAGTTTGTAGCTTGACCCTCTCGGTTCGCAGCTGATTTTGGGTTGAGTTTCTCTCCCCCTGCCCTACCTTTCATATATTTAACTTGCCCTGACCTGGATAGCCAAGGCTACTGTGATATCCTCAGATCTTGGAAGCTAAGCAGGGTCGGTCCTGGCTAGTATTTGGATGGGAGACCTCCAAGCAAGACCAGGGTCATGATGTGGAGGCAGGCAATGGCAAACCATCTCTGAATGTCTCTTGCCTTGAAAACCTTACAGGGTCGCCCTAAGTCAGCTGTGACTTGATGGCACTTTCCACCACCATATTTAACAAACACTGTCAAAGTAGGAGGAGAGTTCACATCTGTTATGAAAAAAAATCGAGCAAAGGACATTTCAGCCACATAAAGCTTCTGTTAAATCTGGATTTTATATTTATTTATTGTCTGATTTATACCCCGCCCTCCGTGCAAGCAGGCTCAGGGCGGCTTCCAGTAACATAAATACATGATAAAAACATACATAATACAGGTTAAAACATAACAATTAAAATAACACATTACAAAGTGCTGGCGGTGGTTAAAATTCAATCAAGAGGAATGCTTTCAGATGGATTTCCAGCTTCCAGCATAAAAGTACCTAGATGTTACTCTGCTCGTCAACTCTTATGGCAGCTGCTCAATGATGACTTTGTGGGCCGTGCGCTGTGGTGGTGGCGGCGGCCCCTAATTATATGCCTGGCGGAAGAGCTCTGTTTTGCAGGCCCTGCGGAACTGCGAAAGGTCCCGCAGGGCCTTTATCTCCTCCGGGAGCTCGTTCCACCAGGTAGGGACCGCCACCGAAAAGGCCCCGGCCCTAGTAGCAGCTAACCTGGCCTCCCTCGGGCCAGGGAGGGTCAACCGATTTTGAGACCCAGACCGTAGTGCTCTCTGGGGTATATACGGGGAAAGGCGGTCCCGTAGGTATGTTGGACCCCAGCCATATAGGGCTTTAAAGGTAAGAACCAACACCTTGAAGCGGACTTGGTATGCTATTGGCAGCCATTGCAGTGTCCTCTGCACAGGCTGGATGTGCTCTCATCTAGGGAGACCCATCAACAGCCTGGCCGTGGCATTCTGCACTAGCTGTAGCTTCCGAATCCGCGACAAAGGCAGCCCCATGTAGTCAGCATTACAGTAGTCTAGTCTCGAGGTGACCATCGCGTGGATCACTGTAGCCAGGTCAGCACGGTCGAGGAAGGGAACCAACTGCCTAATCAGCCTAAGATGATAAAAGGCTGACTTGGCAGTGGCCGCGAACTGGGCCTCCATGGTAAGGGAGGGATCCAGGAGCACCCCCAAACTCCGAACCTCTGGTGCTGGGATGAACCATATTTAACAGAACTTATTCAGAAATGTGGATTGCCTGAAGATTTAAAACCCATTTCCCAAACACTGTAGAAAATCTCTGTGCTTATTACAGAACCCTTACTTTCATTATTCAAGTGGGCCAAAATAGTGCAGATCATATCTTCATTTTGAATATACTACACTATAACAAACTACCGCTACAGAAGGCACAATATACACCAAGATTATTTCTACATAGTAAGTAAAAAAAACCCTTATTTGGCAGAACAGGGATTACTGTGAGATCGGCAAGCTTTCTGCAGAGTTGTTAATGACACCTGAATGCAGCCCATGAGTCACACCAGCATCTCAAAAACCAGGCTCCCCCATCCTTACAGGATTTATACCCCCCCTCCCCCCCATTTCTGTTGCTTCCCTTCCCAGTTACATTCCTGGAAGTCTGGACTGCGATACTACAGAACAAGCCACCAAAAGGAGCTGCAGTTTCTCAACACAGACTACCCCTCACCAAGCACTGTGTTACTGCTAGTGGAACAGACCCCTTGCATTATCAGGGTAGGGGTGGAATAACCAATAACTGAAAGCATTATCAAAAAATGCAGATAGCAGACAAATTTTGTTTAGTTTTGCAACACCCTAACATGGTACATTGGAAAAACTAGGAGAACACATGAAGCTGCCTTATACTGAATCAGACTCTTGGTCTACCAAGTTCTGTATTGTCTACTCAAACAGGCAGTGGCTACCCAGAGTTTCAGGCAGATGTCTTTCACATCACCTACTACCTGATCCTTTGAGTGGAAATGCCAGGGATTGAACCTGTGACCTTTTGAATGTCAAGCAGATGCTTTGCCCCAGAGCCATGGCCCCTCCCCAAAGGGAAGTCACTGCAATTCTTTAAGAGAAGCTTGGTATTTTCTTACTTGCAAATGCCAAATGTTTTAAGGTAGTGACAGAGTGGCCGCCCACTCTTACTGTCTTCTTTGGCTTCAAGCACTCCAGCTATAAAGTCATACAACTCGGGTGGGATTTTGGCATTTGTGCGTTCTAAATAACGCAGCACCCCAGCAGCATGGCATGCAGTCTTTTCTGTCAACAACAAGATGGATTTTGCCTTTGGTTCTCCTTGTTGCAGAGACAAAACCTTTAAAAGCAAGAGGAAATGAGAAAAATAACCTTCCTTCAGTCTTTGTTATGATACAGTGCCATCAATTGAACAGGGTGCAAGAGAGCAGTTGAACAGCAAGGGAGACAAGAAAGGACTCCAAGAATCCTACAATGTACATTTTGACATTGGGACAAGAGAAGAAAGGCTGGGGGGGGGGGGGGGGGGGGGAAGGAAGGACAAATGTCAGCAGATGCAACTGAGGATGGATTTCAAAGGAGTGGACACCACATGGGTCTTCTTGGAGAGGGTTTCAGGCATTAGAAAAGTCAAAAGTGTGAGCAAAGCATTTGAGAGAGGAGACCTTTGGGCAGCTGGGGGTGATAGTGGAAAAGCCACAGGCAGGAATCTACTGGGACATAAAGGCAGAAAGATGCAAGAAGGGGCAGCCAGAGTTGAGCTAAACTGTTGGGTGTTTTCCTCCAAAAACATTCAAAATGTTGTCTCACAATGATATCTGGTTCACTTTTGGTTTATGCAGACCTTTTCTACTGAATTCTGGAAGTTAGCAGACATGCCGTACAAACGCGCACCAAAAGCTCTTGGGGAGGTGGGAAAACTGAAATGGATGACACGCGTTGCATCAGTAATTCCTAGAGCTGACATGCAGTCGTCAGTTAAAACTGCAAAGAAAAACAGAAATTGTAAAGGGGGGGAAAGTAACTGGCAGGTCTCTCATATGTTGCAGCTGTTACACAAAAGTGGAAAAGTCAAAAGGATCAGACCAGCATTCACTTATAGCTGGGCTCCTAACAAAGCTGGGCACCATCTCACATTTTGATATTTTAAAGTTGTGGGAGCACTTCTGCAATTCCATACTCTACATAAAATGTCACTGGTAGACACCCATATGGCAGCCCCATCTTTCACATTATCATCATATGAGAAATATTCATAAAGGTTATAAAATAACATAAAATGGAAGCAGAAAATATCAACATCTAGTTCTACCATACAGTCTGTCCCTGGTAACTGTGTTCTTTCTCCCCATAAAACTCTAGTATGAAATATTTTATAAACTGCTAAAATCCATAAAATACCATTTTGTCATCGAATTCTGTAAGTTATATAGATGCCAAATTAAATCTTGATCAGGGACAACAAAAGTAACAAAGATCTTACAATCTAGCAAGGATCCTTGACAAAACCCACTTGACAAGAAGAAAACACTTACCTAACACAGCATGTGTGCCAGAGCTAATTTTTTTGTTCCACTGTGCTACAACATAATCAAAATCAATTCCTGGCTGTACTCGCAAGCAAAATATTGAAGTGCTCTCCACTGCCTGGTCAGGAAAATGAGAATGGCTTCAAATAATGGGGATTACAATCAGAACAGAATTACAATACCAGAGAATGCTCTTGTGCATTGGCATTCAATGGCTGGGTTAGAACCCAAGATGCATTTTTTTCAGGACAACTAGAAAGATGGGGAAGATGCAAAAGATGTTAGCATTCTTCTCCCACAAATGGGATAACAGAAAGCGGATAACAGAAAGTAGCAGTCTGTTATTTAGGAGTATTTCCCAGACTATTTAAAAAAACCAGTTTATAGGTGTGTTTTTTAAATATCAAACAAATCCAATTAAAATCAGTATATAACCAGCAATTTAAAACTCCAGAAAAGCTGCTAAAAACCTTCAATTCTTCCCGAGCAGCTCTTCTTCAGAAAGGAGAAAATGCTGCACCTACTGGACCACCCACTTCTATATAGATCATGGCTTGAAAACTCTCCCATGTGCTCCCCAAACACACTTCTTGTTTAAAATCCAGCCTGATGAAGAGTTCTGGAGAACTCAAAAGCCTGCACATTATTTAGTGTTATTCTGGCTGGTCTCATCATATGACTTTTTGTTTCAAATTTTGCTCTGGCACGAAAACAGCCATCTGCAATGGCAGTGTTATCACAGCCACCTGTCTTGTATAGACAAGGATAGCAGGAGGAGGAGGTGTGACTGAGTAGCAGCAATCTGTGTGGCATAAGAATGAGAAAACTTAGAGGGACTCACAAGCTCCTTTGTACCCACACTTAAAAAAAAACAAGTTCAAAAATTTAAACATTACGTCAAAAAAGAACAGCAGAAAGAATTATAAAAAGCGTAATTGTGACAGTGCATAATGTTAATATGCAGTAGGCAGTATCTGCAGAAGGTTCTACTCATTCCACAACAGACGTAAGCATAGAAAGATGTTATCCATCATTACTCAGTTTCTATGGCCAACAACACTCATACAATAGTACAATATAGGTAAAAAAAACAAGTTCAAAAATTTAAACATTACGTCAAAAAAGAACAGCAGAAAGAATTATAAAAAGCGTAATTGTGACAGTGCATAATGTTAATATGCAGTAGGCAGTATCTGCAGGTTCTACTCATTCCACAACAGACGCAAGCATAGAAAGATGTTATGCATCATTACTCAGTTTCTATGGCCAACAACACACATACAATAGTACAATATAGGTCCAGGCAGGGAATCCCTGTTTTTGGAGCTTCTACCTGCCAACAGCCAGCTGGCTGGCGGGGGAAACCCTGCCCCCACATGGAAGTGACATCATTGTATCTGTCAGGGCTGCTCCTGCCCCAGCATGTCATGCCTCATCTCTGCCTTCGGTGGAACCCCATCTGTTACTGGGGCAGATCTTTTCCCTCCCCTGGAGGTTGCCCAAGGTCTCAGATGGGCCAAGAGGGGGAAGGTTACTTCACCATCTTCACCCCACTCGGACCTGTTGGTCCGCAACCCCTCTCTATGGTCCTTCTGAGCCACCAGCCTTCCTCCCTGACCTGTCGGGGCTACCTCCTTTTACCCCCCTGTGCCCTCCTTTCACCACCCCTCATTCCGCCCCCTGGCTCCACCCCCTTATTTAAGTCCTGACACTGTGGGTTGGGACAGACTGGTGTCAGCCAACTGCTCTGATGCCAGCTAGTGCAGCTGTCAGGCTGTGCCGCCCTTCTTTGCATGCTGACTTGCTTTGGGCCCATCTTGCCCAGGTGGGGTCTCTCTCCTCTGTCCTCTAGCCCATTCAGACAAGGAGCCCCAACCACCAACTCCACCCGCTGCTCGATCTTCCTAGGGCCAAGGCGTCATTCTGCCCAGCTGGCCCCTGGGACTTTCCTCACCAGCTGGCTTGGCAGGAAGGAGGTAGTTCACTGCTACCGCCGCCTCTCTGTTGGGGTCCTGGGGGTTGGGAGGGGCTGGTTGCTCAGCAGGGGCTGGAGAGCGATGGGTCCCCCACGGCACCACCATGATGACGTCACTTCTGGGTGACGTCAGCACATCAGAGACGTCCCCACTCCCCAACCATTCCCGGAATGCCCCTCAAATCTCGTTGGCAAGACGAAGGGACCTGGCAACCCTAGTACAGTATGACCCATCCAAAGACTCAAGAATATATTTACAGATGGGGAGATTGGTAATAGATTTGCCATTGTATGGACCAGGAAAAAACCTTTCTGAAATAACCTTGTATTTCCGACCCAGCTATTTATCTATCCAATAATTATGAAGGTGAGAAGAAATGATCACGAGTGACTTTTCATAGATCTATTCTATGATAAAAAGAGGCCTGTCGTTTATACCATAAAAACTGTTCACATCTCTAGAACTTCTCAAACAATTTTTAAGTTAGAGTTCAGCTCATGACGCTTGGGAGAGTGACACTTCCCACAAGATTTTTGTGTCCATAAGAGCTTTTCCTGTAAATCCATGTTTTTCAGGGAGAAATACCTTGAAAACCATATCTGTTTCTTCCTTAGAACTGGTGAAAATCAACGTCTTCTGAGCACTAGTAGGAGTAAAATCCAGCACTTGAAGTAATGTAGAGACTTTGTCACACTCAAGGCACAGCTGTACCATCTGCAGTCACATGCAATACAATATTAAATCTTAACAAAAAGCCAAAGGCTATTTTACTTCTGCATATATTCAGAAATACAAGCTAGTTACTCTAAATATTGAGCTGATGATGCTTGCTAAATGAGGAGGTGACTTTCTTTTAACAGATAAGACTCCACAGTTCCAGCATACACTTTTATTTGATCTAGTGTTCATCGTTGTGGCTTCTGTGCAGTCCCAGGCCAGCCACGGAAAAGATTTCCAAACTTTCTAATAGACTAGGAGCGCCCTTCCTCTCTCTGGCGCTTTCCCGCCAAAAAGCTCACATGACCAGGAGGAGGGAAACTACTCCCTCAGTTCTGTTTATGCCACCACGAAGAGAAGATCTCCACTGCTGTTCTCTGTTTTTTCCTCACCTCAGCTTTGAGACTGAGGAGACTTTTTTCTCTTAACAGTTTTTATTCTAGTGAACAATACAATACATCTAAAGAAGAAATATTTTTTGGATTTCCACTGTGTCATTTATTTATTTATTTATTCTTTAGATTTGTATCCCGCCCTCCCCAGCGGCTCAGGGCGGCTAACAAGGGCATAAAATGTCTGATAAAAACAATAAGAACAGTATAAAAATACAATACAATATACAACATAATACAATTAATAAAATATTGATGCTCTACAACTCACTCCAATTCATAAGATCAAGATGGTGTTCTACAGATGTTATAACAATACAATGACCGTATGTCCCCACAACCCCGTATATGTCCCCACAACCCTGTCATCCGCCAGGTACGTCTCGCACCCCCGAAGATACCCGCACCAGCGGTGGTAAGGGTGCGGTGATGGAAAAAGTGTTGATGAAATAATGGTGGCGGCGGCGCCTACTCGAAAGCCTGGCGGAAGAGCTCCGTTTTACAGGCCCTGCGGACTAAAAATGGTGCTGTTAAATGGTCATTCTACCTCTGAGGCGGATGACATCTTGCTGGGTGATTCCAACTGTCCAATCAGGGAGGCAGGAACTTTTTTTCCCACTTCCTGTCTCTTGCCTGTGGGAGTCGCCCTGTTCAGTTCTTTCCCTGCCCAGGGAGAGCAGCTTAGATCAGGCTTTGCCTTTATCTAATCTTTAAAACTCTAAATTCCTTATTCAACCTCATATATCTTCTATCTTAACTACTTCTATATACTTCCTATAATTCTTTCACTGTTCTTCCCTATATTCTAACCCTTTCTGGAGAAGAACAACAACAATGTTATAGATAGAGGCTGTCTTCAACAGCGGCGGCCATTTTAGGAGACAGCGAGGGCTTTCTTCTGCTGAGGAGCTGAACACCCTACTTATTGCTGGTGCCGGACGGGGCACAAGAGGAGCCAGCATGACCTATAGCAGGCTTGCCTTAGGCTACCCCAACGTGATCGCCTGAGGGCACAAGAGGAGCCAGCATGACTTATAGCAGGCTTGCCTAAGCTACCCCAACGTGATTGCCTTAATCGGAGGGGGACAAAAAGCACACGAAAAACAACACTTGTTACAACTGGCTGCTGGAGACCAAGGCAATCAGTCTGCAAGGCTGCAGGGAGATTCCTGTTCCATCTGCAGGCCTTGAAAGCTAGCAACGACTGGCTAATAGATAAAAGAATCTCTATGGGATACAGACAAGATGGCAGAATTTCAGCATTCCAGTAATGTATGTGAACCCGGGCTGTTCTTCCTTCCCCCTGATTTCCTTGTCTCTTCAGAGTCCAGGAGGCTGCTGAGTGCCTTCCCACTCTATAAGCCATGTAAGTGTGGTAAGAATTTTCAGAAATATAGAAGTGTTTGGGTTTAAAATGAACCAAATAAGTATGAAATCCATATACAATATCTGGCTCTGCCCTTGCTAGAAAAAAAAACAGGCTTGACCTTTCTTTCACTGAGGAGGTAACATATTCAATTCCCAGGGAAACTCCACAGATGTGAAACTTGCCAATAACCCCAATTTCCTAGACAATAAGATGTGTGGTCATTTGACCAGCTGGCAAGACAAGCTAATTTCCTGAAATACAGAGGGTTCATACACACACCCTGCTTTCATCTCTCTGATAAACATCAAAGCACAGTTTATTTCCCTGATTGGGGAACACCTGGAAGA
>NW_015160262.1:274556-289797 GCF_001447785.1 Gekko japonicus | reverse complement strand
CTCAGAGCTTGGCAACTGATGCCTAACCTGAATTACCCAAGATATCTTGATCTTGTCGGGTCTCAGAAGGTGAGCAGGATCAGTACTGTTTTTTTTTAATGGGAGACCATCAAGGAAGTCCAGGGTTGCTTTGCCAAAGCAGGCAATAGCAAACCACCTTTGCTCATCTCACTACATGCTAACTCCATAGGTATGACCTATACTTGTTAAAATGTCAGACCATTTGGAGACGCTCTCAACAAGACTTATATTGAAACCTGACATACTAGACCATTCTGACAAGAGAAGTTTTGGGAGTTACTTCTTTAGTTTCCACTGTGTCCTTCTGAGATTTCACAAGGATTGCAGAAGAATGAACCGGGATTCTTCCAGACAACCCTTCAGAAAAGGTTCATTCAACAAGTAATTATTAGCAGAAACCATAAACCAACCCATGGTCATAAGCCATTCAAAGCATAACTTCAAACCCTTCTGGTGGTGGGGGGACACATTTTCTATACTCCGGGACATGTAGTTCGACTCTCAGGCAGGCAATTGGTTGTTACAAATATGTTACCAGAGGATACTCCATGGAGTTCCTCAAACACCACTGGAACACCACATGCCTCCCCCGCCACACACACAAGGGTCAGAAAAAGCTTGTAGAACTCTTGCTACTATACACCATTTCTTGACATTCGGGCCATAGAACCTGTTCCTCCCTTAAAAGGGGGACGAGATTTCCCCCTTCATGGTGACAAGAAGGAATGGAAATTGAAGGGCAGTTTAGTCTTAAAATACCCCAAGAGTACACTAAGACATTTCACATTAAGATATTTCAGAATGGAGTCTCCAGATCCATCACTGAGTCCTTTCAGTCAGAGTAGTATCTGACTTCAGTAGATCTTGTTGATCAGATCAAAGCCTGTGGTCAAACCCTGTGGCCAAGGTGCACCAAGACTCAGAAACAACTGTATGCTGTCTACAGAAGTACAGATTCCTGGTCAATCTTCAGTTAAGTTCTCTAGCACCTACTAAGAAAGTACAACACCTAGGAGTCAGGATGGTCACAACTTGCTTATACACTAGACCACTACAGCAGCTTCCAAGACATTTCCAACTACAAGTTATGACCAAGGGGGGACCTTTTCCATCAGGGCTTCCTTACAGTAAAGACCAGTCTCAGTGGGAGGGCAAGAACGCTCAATCCCTTTCAGGTAAGGAAACATTGCATCTTGGAGGTGAAGCAGATCTTTCTCAGTCTCCAGTCTGCCTGATTGTGGACAACAGTAGAAGGCTCACCAGGACAGGGTTGGTGGTCTGGGAGCAAGGCAAGCCCCCTGGAACGTCAGACAATTTATCTGGCCCTCCTTTACCATCAGCCTACAGATACTTGGTCAACATGTACTAACCTGACCAACAACATCTACCACAAGGAAACTATCAAGATCATAACGTGGGTGGAGAAAAACCTGACATCATCAAACAAGCTTCAAGTGACTTGGTCCTCCACCATGTTTCTTCTTCCATTGGCCGAAGCGACCGAGGCTTAACATCCCAGTGGCCAAGTGACCTATGTTTGCCTATCACCTCCCCCGTCCCAGTGTCAGCAGTTCCCAGTGTCAGCAGTTCCTTCAAAATTGCTCATGAAGATCAAGGACCAGAAGGCAGCACTCACAATACTAGAACCATATTGTCCTCAGTGACCATGATTCTCTGACCCTCAGGATAGGGCAAACCGACCACTGCTAATGTTCCCAGTATCACTGGACACACTTCAACAAGGTCCGGTATGGCTTCCACATTCAGCATGGCTATGTTTAGCTGCTTGGAGATCAAGGGAGGTGACCACGTCTAGGCTTTTTGACAAAATGCAATGGATTCCCGGCTAGATTAATTTACAGTACTTTAAGGAAGACTCCCATCGGGCAGAGTAGGAGAAAGGGTAGCGACCTTTTGAAGACTAAGACTAAATAAGTTTCTATCCTTTCTATAAGAGAGACATGATGGGCTCAAGGATTCTTCCTTTACAATGTCAAGCCACAACTCTGATAATGGTGTTACCTCTGTTCCATGGTCGCCTCAGACACCTTCAAGCTTACCACCTTCCCAGGGGTTCTGCTCTAAATGACCCACCACAAAGATGAAGGTTTCTAATGCAGAAATTCTGTACCATACTCTCGGTTTCGCCAGACACTATTTGATCCTATTAAAGAAATTCCACTGAGGATGAAAATCTTATTTTTCTTGTAGCAGGCGCCTCAGGTAGGAGGGTTTCTGTTCTAGGCACTTGTTCAGTCAAGCCTGAACAATGAGTTTTCCATAGAGACAAAAGGGTCATGAAGACAGATACTGCCTTTACACCGAAGGCAAATTTGACCTTTCACAGTGTTATGTCCGCAGACCGCCACTAGGTATCTGTGGCCTCAGTCCTTAGCTTGGTTCCAAACACAATAGGGACCAAGGATCCTAGACCACCTTGAGTCCTCCAATAGGACCTTGGAGGGAAATTCAAATCCCCCAATGGAACTGTGGGTGTGCCCAGGTAGAGTTTATATAGTTGGTCCTTGCTGGGCCGGTTTCTCTGTCTTGTTGTGAAGTACAATAAACGCGTACAGTTAGCATATCGTAGTCCGAGTCTCCATGTGCGAACCCAGTACTTTACACACAGGTCCCAGAAGATTTTAGTCTTCCTCATTTCACCTGAATCCTATCCATCCAAAGGACAAACTGCAGCAGGCCTTGGAAGTAAGATGTACGCTTAAAATTGATTCCTTATTCATCTTTATCTCTCCGCTGAATGAAGGAAGATGTCAATTTGGACTTCGGCAGTACCCTTAAGACCTAAATTATTGAAGCATACAAAGCTCAATATTTGAAATACCATTTGGGATCACTGCATACTCAGTTCAAAGTGCCACAACCAACACTGCCCTAACCAAACATGCTACAGTCAAAGAGATAGGCAAGGCGAACACATGGTTGTCAATATCCACCTGTGTAGGGCACTCTAAGGTGAACTTCTATGACTTAGCTGACACAGCCTTTGGAAGTGACTTACAATATATTCTAGATTCGGAAGACGATGACCCACCCCGTAAATGAGGACACTGCTCTTGGACGTCCCAGCAAGATGTCCTCCGCCTCAGAGGGAGAATGACCATTGGACACTTACCGTGAAGGGTCCTTCTCCTCTGAGGAAAGGAGGACATCTTGTCCCTCCCAAAGTCATCGTCAAACTAGTTATTCAGCAGGTACACTTCTTGTCTCACAAGTACTGTTTGCCTGTTTTTTCCTTATCTAGGTTATCGCTCTGTTCTTGTCTGTCTGTTTTCTTTCCTTCAATTGGCTTTACAGTCTTACCGCTTTCGGAGTTACCAGAACTGAAGAGGGCGACTCCCACAGGCAAGCAACAGGAAGTTAAAACAAATGTTCCTGCCTCCCCGATTGGACGGTGGGAATCACTCAGCAAGATGTCCTCCTTTCCTCAGAGGAGAAGGACCTTTCACAGTAAGTGTCCAATGGTCATTCTCTGTGCCTTGGCTGCCTAGGGGTTCACACAGCAGAGCTGCCTGCTCTTGCTGTCACCAGTTTCCCCTGAAGGCATGTATGGAAAGAGCTGGACTCAGAAGAGCTCTCTTCAAAGGCTTCTCCCTCCCTGTGAGGAGGGGTGGAAAAAGAGCCTAGCCTCAATGGCCCTCTTCGGAGGTTCTCCTGTGTGCCCAGCAGCCTGATAAGGCATCCTCCCTCTCCTGAGGTGTGGTGGAAAAAAAGGGAGCTAGACCCTCTTAGGAGGTTTCGCCTGTGTGCCAGCAGTCTGAATGGAGGCATATTCCCCCCTCCGTGCTGAGGTGTTGTAGACAGCGCCTCAGAATAACTGGCTCTTTTCATGGGCTTCGGTTGTGTGCCTTGGAGTCACAACCCCCTCGACATCGAAGCATTTCTGCCTAGTCATTCCCTAAAGTGTCTCTAGCCTCTACGCCTTCAACGTCAACGTCAACCTAGAAGCTCTTCCCTCCCCCCTCCTTTTTCTCGGTGCCGAGGGGGGGAGAGGCTAGGAGACGTGGCCTGGCAGAGGCTGCCTGTCTGAAAGAAACTTTCCCCCTCTCTGCCTTTCTGTCAGTTCTGACCAGAAGCCTGGAAGTGTGGCCTCATGAAGGCCCGTTTTAAACCTTTGAAGGAACCTTTCCCTGCCTGTCCTCAGGTTCACAGTGGAATCTGTGGAGGCATGGGTTCACACAGCCTTGCAATTCTCTGTGTCCCGTTGTGGAAGGTATTATATGTCAGAATAGTATTGTGCCCTTTAGTTGGGGTTGTTTGGACCTCTTCAGCTTCTGTAATGTTAAAGAGTGGCTGAAGTGGGCAGAGTTTCCCCTTCATGTTGTTACCCATGTCCTGAGACAACAGACTACTTCTGCTTAAGTCCTGCTGTGATTTTTGACCACTTACTCTATTAGGAGTGCCTGGATTCCAAAGTCAGAACCAGTTCTCTGCTGAGCTCCGCTCCAAGCCCTATTCCTAAGATCTAGTTTTAAAGGCTGACACACCGCCTTGCTGCAGTCTCTCAGCACCGATACTTAACCCTACAGGGCTTTTCAATGCAGGTGTTATTTCAAGCACAGGCAAGGCTTACTGTTTCCATCTTCATGGAGAACTCAGAATTAATCGCTAAGTATGCTCTGGGAGGCAAGCCTAAGTAGTTTGCCACTCCTCTCAGTTCCATGGTATCCTTCAGAACCGTCAATGAATTGGGGGATTCCTTAGCTCGTGCAAGTCACTCTTATGTGACATCGTTCACAGCAAGACCCAGTGTTATATGTGGATTAAGTGTTGGTCTGGCCATAGGAGACCAGATTCAAATATCCAATTATGTTACAATTTCCTGACCTTGTACCTTCACAGATTTTCATGGTGCCCTACCTTGCAGGGTTCTAGTGAGGAAAAGAAAGAAAGAGAGAGAGAGAGAGAGAAAGAAAGAAAGAAAGAAAGAAAGAAAGAAAGAAAGAAAGAAGTGCTATAATACTCTTTGAGTCTAAGTTACAGAGTAGGATAGACTCGTTACCACTCTTTTTAAAAGACAGCATATGTTTTTCTTCTCAAAACAGCTGCCCTAATAGACAAGGGTCCAACATGCAAACGATAATTTGCTCTTGTTGCATCCTCTGCTACAATCAATGATTGTATTCTTGATTCTATGGGTCATCTATATTATTCCTGTTGGCCTACAGGTCAAATACCACAAATACCGCTTACTCTTTATTTAACCAGTGCAGAGTATTAATGATCTAAAATAAATCCGGATGGGATGCATTTTGTTTTTCTTTCTATACTGCACTTTCCCATTAATTTATAAATCAGTATATATGACCTATATACTATTCTGTTTGAACGTATCTTAATGCACTGTGGCTGACAGCCTATGCTGGTGATCTGCATGATAAATCTGTCCCTTTAATTTGGATCACTCATTACCCTACCCTAGTCCATAAACAAGCAACAAACAGAACAAAACAAAGCATTAAAGTAAATTACCTCCTCACAGAGGCTGTGAATTCTGCTATCCAGTCGGACAACATTTTGGAGGCAATAACAGGCTTGTTGTTGGATCCCTGAGTCACGTTTCTTTCCCGCCTTCACTTAATGTGATGTCTCAGGGTTCTGCATACCTTTTCTCCATGTACGAGAGACCAAGTTCCATCCTTGGCATCTCCTACTGTCAAAGTCTCTGGTGATCAGGATCCTTTCACCTCTGCTGTTTTGTCCACCAAGCTTCCTGCAATTCTGTGTGCACCTATGTCATTTGGTGGGCTTAGATCCTACAATTTGTCCTCCTCTCCTCATGAGGGCTACTGGTCTCCAACTGATTATATCATTCCATTTAATAATAAATGGGGAGGATCTATAACTCAGTGGAAGTGTGTCTGCTTGGCATGCTGAAGGTCCTAGGTTTAATCTCTGGTCCTCTGGTTAACAGTCTGGCAGTAGGTGATGTGAAAGACCTTTCTCTGCCAGACACCTTAAAGAGCTGCTGCCAGTCTGAGTGGACAGTACTGACTTTGATGGACCAATGGTCTGGTCCACTATAAGACTGATTTAAGGTGCTCTGTTGCATTCCCCTCCCCCCAGGGACAGGAAAAACGATATGATTTCAAATGATTCTGTCTTCGGTGCAGCATCTGAAGAGAAGCCTATGATAGTCCCAGACCCGGTAACTCGTAACACACATCTTTTGCTGGGCGGTCTTGTGTCTTGACCGCTCTACTGTTCCCGCAGACAGTACCCCTCTTTTTGAAGAGTGAAGCTTCCAGTGGTAGAATTCCAAAGTTCCCTTTCACTGGGTTTATACTTAGCTGCCTCTCAATGTGCGCAAAGATTAATGTGGCCTATGTAAGGCTCCTATATTAAATTTTCCCTGCTACTTTGACAGGTCTTTATTGATCTTTTTCAAAGCAACATGCCTGAATCCCCCCCCCCAGCCTCTACCCCCCCCCCCCCGCCAGTTTTACTAAGATTGTCAGCTCTGTTCAGCTTCCATTGCTGCATTTCCTGGCATTTTTACACATCTATATGTGACACCATAAACAAAACTGTTGTTTTGATGTGTCTTTTACCCTTCACGGATGCCCAGACTTAGTTTTCTTTCTTTCTGAGACAGACCTAATATGCATCATGCATGTGGTCTCAGCATGGTCCTTTCTCTCATAGCAGTTCTTTTGTCTATGATCTTCTGGAAATAGTGCCATCTCCGATGGCTCCTTTGCTATGTGTGGGAATCTTTCCCAGTAACTCCTGGTGTTCTGCAATATGAATTGTCTTGACATGACTTTATCTTGACATGATGGGCATATTTACTTTGTCTCTGGTTTTAGTCCAAACGCTCCACAGAGTTAAATGAGGCACTGTAATCATGTTTCAACTGATTAGCAGACACCAGTTCCCTGGTATTCTGATTGGAGGTCTGGGCTACTTGGCATGGTCCCACAATATGACGTTCCAGGCCCTGGACTTTATGCTTTATTCCTGACAATAACCCTGTCGTTAAGGAATGCACTTCTAATCCCTGACAAAGACAACCTGTTTTATGCCTTTTTTCTCTCTGCCTATATTGCTGCACAGATTGCTCTGCAGACTACACGTTTTTTTCCTTGTGACGCATTGTGTCCACCCTTTCTTTAGCCACGTCGCACCTATTTTCACTGCCTTCATTACCATCATGCAGATCTGCTTACTCTCACTCCTGCTGACAAATGAATACTTTGATCATCTCCTTTCCTGCATTGTAGCAGTAGCCTCCCACTTTTCTGAGTGGCAATCACCTCTTGCAGTGCCAGACCTTGCACCTCTAAGTGGGGAGGAGAGTCTCTACAGAAACTGCAGCAAGGTTTGGACCCTGCTTCTTGTGCTGTTGAATGTTTTTGACAACTAATTTGGACAAAAAAACCTCACACACACACACTGATTTTTTCCTTGTTGGATTACTAAGCATGCTACAAAAGAGGGGTATAACCCCTTGTTTTATTTTTGGCACGTACATGGTGCCTCATTTATGATAGGATTCTAACTTATACCCTCTCCATGCATGAAATTTCAAAAGGCGATGTCTTGCTGGAATCTCACTCCTCATGGTCAGTGTCCTCACACAACCCATCCTTGTAGGTCGGTTGACGCTATCAAACTGTTTTGAGTGCAGAGCCCTTCATTGCCACTCTATGTATGATGGCGCTTTTCAAAAGAGTGCTCTTTTTTCTCTACCACATTCTCACATGGATTTTGGTGGGGACACTTGCACAGAGCTTACTGCTCCAGTATAAGAGAGTTCTGGGTGAAGGTCAATTTGTGCCGATAAACAACTGTTGATGAGGCGGTCCTCAGTGGTCTCCTTCTGAGAGCTTCACACCCACCTCCTTCACTCAGTGATCTTGCTAATCTTCCCATGTGGGACTGCACAGAAGCCATGACGATGAAAACAAGGTTGCACTTACCTGTAACTGTTGTTCATCAAGTGATCTTCTGTGCAGACACACATCCATCCCTCCTGCCCCACTGTGAACTCTCTGGAACTTTGGTTTTCTAGGGGTCTCCAGCGGCGGCATGGAGAGAACTGAGGGAGTAACGCCCCTCCTCCTGGTCATGTGAGCATTTTGGCAGGAAAGCACCAGAGGGAGGAGGGATGCTCCTAGTCTACTAGAAATCTTTTCTGTGGATGGCCTGTGACTGCGAAGTTTCATGTGTGCCTGCAGAGAAGACCACTCAATGAACAGTTACAGGTAAGTGCAACGTTGTTTTCTAGTAAGGCAGTGGTAAACTTAGGAGCATGCCTCAAAACTCTTCTTCACCTACAGGAATCTTATGTATAAAGTTACCTGCTTAAGAAGCCCTTGAAAGGGCCCATCCCATTAATATTTTATTCAGTTTGTTAACAGGTGTCACATACAACACCTGATCTAACAGAAGGTTTCATACTAACCACTCTTGATGTTGTCTTTGGAACTGACAAAATGTACAACACATGGTACCATCCAATTTTTTTGTCCATCTCTATAACCTACTCTACTTCCAACAACTCCTCTTGGCACATTTAGGCTTCAGCTGTTCACACAATATTGCAATAATGTTTTCATTTTGCTTAACCAACCATTCAAAAGCAAAACCACTGTCTACCTAGACCCCCTTCTCAAGCTGCTCTGCTGCTCACAAGCCATTTCACTTCTATCTATCCACAGCTAGCTTTTCACACCCACTGAACTCTTACTGAAATGTTATGAAACACACACACACGAAACAGAAATAACATCTTTTACCTGTTGTACATTCCCATATATGGCCGCTTCTTCCATGGATGTAATCACGACATATGGATCATTCATGAACTCTTGGGTTAAACATTCCAAGTTTTTGTTCCAATGACTTCCAATAGCAACTATCTGCCGTGGTGCAGATTCCCTCTCTTCAATGCTGAGGTGGTTTTTGTAATACTCTAAAATATTTAACATCTACAGAACAGGAATAATTATGTTATCATTCTGTCAACAGGGCAAAGCTGTAGGTAATTTTATTGCTGGGTGGTGATGAGAGAACCAGAATTGTTAATTTAATCATCTAGTCAGTAGCTTTATTCTAGGGCTAGTTTTGAAGGAACTGGGTCTTTGGTTCATGTAAAGCACAGGGTTTCCTGACTCTGCACCTGCTCTTTCTTCTTTTCACATATATCCCTTTAGTTACCACAATGTCTGTAACAAGGAATCACATTTGAACAATGTATATTTGGGGATAATTAGTATCGGTGTTGATTTTGGTGGGAACACCATCTGGACTTAGAATCATAGAATGTTAGAGTTGGAAGGGATCTTGCAGGTCATCTAGTCCAACCCCCTGCACTCTGCAGGAGCATAGCCAAAAGATAGCCCTACAACATACCCGAAAGATGGTCATCCAGCCTCCGCTTGAAAACATCCAGTGAAGGAGCATCCACCACCTCCCGAGGCAGACTGTTTCACTGCTCAACCAATCTTACAGTTAGGAAGTTTCTCCTGATATTTAGTCAGTAACGACTCCCTTGTAATTTCCACCCATTAGATCTAGTCTTGCAATCCAGAGCGAGAGAGAATAAATCCACTCCATCTTCTACATGACAGCCCTTAAAATACTTGAAGACTGCAATCATATCCCCTCTAAGCCTTCTCTTTCCCAGGCTAAACATACCTAACTCTTTCAGTCTTTCCTCATAAGACACGGATTCAAACCCTCTCACCATCCTAGTCACCCTCTTCTGGACACGCTCGAGCTTGTCAACATCCTTCCTAAAATGTGGTGCCCAGAACTGGGTACAGTACTCCAGGTGAGGCCTGATCATAGCAGAATAGAGCGGAACTACCACCTCCCGTGATCTGGACATAATGCTTCTGTTAATGCATCCTAAGATTGCATTAGCTTTCTTCACAGCCACATCGCACTGCACGCTCATGTTTAGCTTGTGATCAACCAGAACACCCAGATCCCTTTCACATGTGCTGCTGTCAAGTCAAGTCCCTCCCATTCTATATCTGTGCCTTTGATTTTTTTGTACCTAAGTGTAGGACTTTGCACTTTATTTTATTTATTTATTTTATTTTACCTTCAACTTCTACCCCGCTCGAACCCCTCCCATGGGTCTCTGAGCGGCTTACATAGTTTGTATTATCCCTATCTATGGGCACATATATATATATATCATATTAGGGGCGGGACTACCTAACGGCACCCGGTGGGATTCAGTTGACGTGTCTTCAGCTCGTCACGTCTTTCTCGACTTCGGGTCAGCATCTTCCCTCCGCTCTCTTCGGGCTCCTCGGGAGATCTTCTGGAGTTGGCGGGCCCATCCGTCGTGCTGATCGCATCGGCACGGCACTGGCTCCGTCCCTCAGGCTCCGCCGCACCTGCGCCGAGCGTCCTCACCCCTTCCGAGCTCCTCCTTCGCCGCCGGTTCACTGCTAGATGTCACATTTCCTTTTTCTTCCACTCACCGCCTCAACTACCGCCACCATTACATGCCACTCCGCTGCCGCTCGCCGAACTGATGCTGCTGAGGTTCCCACCTCACCTCCCAATGGAGGAGGGTGCTCCCTGCCTTCTAAGGCAGGTACCCATTTATCTACTCGTAAGTTGTTATGACTTTCGAACCGCTCTCTATTGAAATTCATTTTATTTGTCTCAGCCCACTGTTCCAGCCTATCTGGATCATTTTGAATCCTGACTCTGTCTTCTTCAGAGTCTTGAGCCTAGATTTTTCAATAATGGAAGGGGAGGTGTCATTTCTGCCAATTCACCCTTCCTGCTGCTGCTGATCCCCAATTTGTCCCTCATGCCATTCCATAAGGTTTCCTGTCCCCCACGAGCAGCATTTTGGGGAGATAAATGGGCTGCAGCAGGAGGGGAGAGACAGGAAAGATCTGTCCCATTGATGAAAGGCATTTCTGTCAGCCGAAAATTTAGTCTTGATCCAGCCAGATGCAACTTTCCTTAAAATATACTTTGACTGCACATTGGAGCACTTAGACACAATGCTCCCTCTAAGTTGTGGAGTCCTGTGAGCAAAAATTCTGCTTTGTGAGCTACTGGCGTGAAAGTTGTGAGTGAGCCATTTGGCTACTGCATAAATTAGTTTGCTCTGGAGCCATCCTTTCTGGGCTAAGGCAAAAATGTGTGTGCCAGAGGCTAAAAAACCGTGAGCTAACTCACACTAACTCAGCTTAGAGGGAACACTGCTCAAAACCAGATGAACACAACCACACTCACCTGTTCATTGGCTTCAGAAAACAGCACCTCAACCTCATCAAACACAAGATGGCAAAGCTTGAGGAACAGTAAACTGTGGCATTCGAGCAGCCGCAGAACATTATGAGGTGTTGTTATAATGACCTCACCTACAAAGTTGAAAGAAAGACATCAGTACAGGGTAGAGGCTGCCAGGGACAGAAGGAAGGAAAGCCAAAGACAGGTCAAATAAAGGTAGGTTGGCTGGTGGGTGGGTGGGAAGAGAAGGAAGCAGGAAAAGGGGAGAGACTATAGGAAACTTTAGGGAAGGGAAAAAAGAAATAGTTTGGAGGGGGAAATTAGATGCCCCTCTCAAAGTCCTTGCAGCTACCCTGCCTGTTACTCTGTATTTGTGGTAGTGTTTTAAATGCTTGCATATATAATTTTTTTTTCTTTTGCCTGTATTCTATGTGATGGATCACTATGGACAACAACTGGATATGTGCAACTGTCCATTTGTTGGAGTATCGGCAAATTCTGTTCCTGATGTCATGAAAGAGTTGACCTGTTTATCTATGCTAATTGGTAGTTAGTTACGACCTATGGGGTGTCGAGTAGAAGTTCCTGGGCTAGAAGGGGAAGGTCTATGCATAATGAACTCACTTTTAGCCTGGTCATTGGTCAGTTCATAGTTGGGATATGTAATCTGAGATTTTGCACGTAGATATTCTTGGGGCTCTACAATGCTTTGCTTTAGAGTTTAGTGTAGCCAAAGTCTCCATCTTGGACCTGACATCAGCTAGAAAGATGTAGCTTAGTCAGCTAGACAGTTTATTGTTTTTATTTCTCCATGTAACCCTCCCTAATACTTTAGTAAATTTTCTTTTTAGCTAATTTACACATGTGCGCTGTGTTATTATTTTTATGTGCCAACACCATTCTACATGGACTTTAAAAAAAAAATCACAGTAACCATTTGATCATACAATTGGGTGCCATCAAAACAATACACTAACACTATTGTGTTAGGGCAACCAGTTTGTAAGATTTCTGCCCAGATTAATTTGTCTTGTACTTCTATAAACGAAAAAAAACCACACTCCAAAATGGTACGTTAATGGCACATATGCTGTACCAACCAGATTCTAATCATTTGGAAAGTTTTGGCTAGAATGAGGAAGCAGATGTGGTTGAGGCATATAAAAACAAGGTTGTTAGATACAATATGAAGAACAACAAAGAATCCCCCCCCCCCTTTTCAGACTTACTACACTGTTTAAAAAACGGAATCCTAAAAGTTATGCCCTTCTAAACCAATTGACTTCAGTGGATTTAGAAGACTACAACTCATTTTAGGATTGCACTGTATATAACATAATCCAATACTGTCAAGTTAGATAATGTGGAAGCAAAAGGTTTTCATAGGATTTTGCCTTGTAGCACCCAGACTCTATTGCACTTACTTAGCCACACTTGTGATAGGCTGTTTAATATTTTCTATATTCATGATTGTGTTTTAGGTTTGCTAAAACCTAGGTTTAGATATTTATTTATTCAAATTCATTCATGTTTTTTAACAATCAAGTTGTCCTTACATCCTCTTGGAAGTCTCATGCTCTTGATTTCTTCTTTGTTCAATCCCAGTAAAAGCAATTGGGGGTGAAGAGGCCTAGAACAACGGGTGTAGATTTCTAGTAACTCAAATACTTGTTCAGCTTTCTTCCATCCAGGGCATATGATTAATGCTACTGGCTATAATACAGAAACACACCTCAATCCATACAGTTAAAATCAGAAACACTTTGTGAATCAGGACAAATTTATTTTAAGAAAAATTACAGAAGCCACTGTTCAGAGTATAGATCTTTGACTATTTGTATTAAAGCCCTTTGGGGGAAAATGGCTTCTACCATGGTTTAGTCATTTTTCATCAAGCTCTTCAGGAGCTGCTTTTCTGCTGCCACCTCTGCCTTGAACATTCTTATACATATTTTTGTTTGGTTTCATGAAATTAGAGAAGTATCTCTACAGATAACTTTGGGCCCTTTCCTTTACTCTCAGGTCTCTCTTTAGACCTGTATTGCTAAGGACAGATTTTACATCTGTGGCATAACCTAAGCACAGTGTGAGTTGAAAATGTTCATGTAAAAACAATCAGATGTTTTTATATGACCAAAACTGATGGCTTGACACAAAACAGGCCACTGAGAGCCAAAAAGCATCCCCTTCACACAAGTGAGTTAAGAAGATTACTTTACCTAACAATTTTTCTTCAAAATTTTTGGACAGTCATACAGCCCAACATATTCCCAACTTTTCTAAGGTAAATCTCTATATCTTGACCATAGAACTTTTAAAAGCAGCTTCTTGTAGGACCCAATCTTCTAGTTTTATTGGAAAAAAAGATTGTTTTTCCTCACAGACTAATAAGCAACGGCTTACACGTTCTAGGAATGCTGGCCGAACCAATACCATGCATTCACATTCATTCCACCCAAGGCTGATCCTGCTTAAAACACAGAATTTCTCTCTCTAAATAAACAAGCACAGAAAGTCACTTGCATCACTGGTTTTAACTCACCCTGTACTTCCTCAGGACTCTGCTGAAACACAGGAGCTGTCTCAACATAAACTGAATGTTCTACTTACACCATTCCTAGCCGGCAGTGACACATAGCAACTTCTTGATTGCAAGAATGTAATGAGTGGTGGAAGATACACAAGAGGATCATTTTCAGGAGAGATGATAACTGAATCACACCCACGAGCTATCGGTGGCCAGGAATACGACTGTATATGATTAGGACCTAAGACATGATCTCGAAGAAGCTCCTACCCAAACATAAAAAAATATTAATCATGTACACATTTGCTTATAAGAAAACATTTAAGATTAGGATTGTGATCCAAAGAAGCTGTGCTGTGACTACAGCCAAAAAGTATCCCAGTTAAGCAGCATTTTAAGTGACTGCCAAAGAAACCTCCACCTCCAGTTTTGTATATATGCATACAGCTTCACTGGGCCACAACCCCACATCTTTTTGTAACATCTTCAGTGCAGGTAGGCTGGGTCTTCAACATTTCATTCCTGGAAAAAAATGATACATTTCTTATTAAAGGCAAAAGAGAAAACAAGCAGCAGCAGGGACCATGTGTCAACAAGATCAACCACAACCCTCTGCCAAGTTAGGAGACATGTAGACCCCAATAAAATCAATGGGATATGGGCATAAACTGATACAGGTTTGCAGCTATTGCCAAAAATATGATTGCCCCTGACATTTGGTGGTTAAAAAATGGCAGAGGGCCTCAACACTGTGCCACATCATATTCTGAATGCATTACTTATGCCTATCTAAGAACTATTAAGGGAAAGAAAGTATCAAGAGATAGCCAGCTGTAGAATACACAGAGCTGAATGGGGGTGGAGGGTTGTTCTCTCATTCCTCCTACTGTATAATTTGCCCTACAGGATGAATGGGGCCAGTAGCCTTCAGTGAGATATCCTCTCCTCCATTGGGGAGAAAGGATTTGAATTTCATTCTCCAACCCCCCTTTCAGCATAGGCCACTGGATTACAATGAACTACAATACACAAGGTTACAATCAAACCAAAATCCCCTTATTTGGGACACTGTACTTGAAGATTGTGGCATCACAGCTCCATATAACTATGATATGAATACTGATACAAAAACCAAGTCCTTCCGTTTAAGTCTGCTTGATTATTTTTTTAGGGCACATGAACATATGAAGCTGCCTTATACTGTCAAGACCATTGGTCCATCTAGCTCAGGACTATCTATTTTGACCGGCAGCAGCTCTCCAGAGGTTCTGGCTGAGGTCATTCCTAGTCCCACTAAACAAAATTTTAAACTGGAGATACTGGGATTGAATCTGGAACTTTCTGTGTATGAAGTATGCAGTCTGCCACGGAGCTATGACAGTTGTCCACAAGCAAGGAATTTGGTCACTTACGCAACCTAATATGTGGTATAACAAATTATTTACCTTTCTCAGTCCAGGAAAG
>NW_015160262.1:256018-274426 GCF_001447785.1 Gekko japonicus | reverse complement strand
CAAGAGTGGTGCATGGGTCGATTTTATTACTAAGAACAACAGGATGTCGTAGGCTGGCATTCATATGAAACCCCTAAAGGTAAAGATACCAACCAGAAGGTTATAATGGACACTACCGGTGAAGACTCGCATTCAGTTTTCTATCTCACCACAACCCGTTTTCCTACATTACATTTTAAAACTTTTTCAGGAGCCAGTTTTATGTATTGCAGCTTCTCACTAAGGAAATACCTATGCTATGTATTATGGATCTGAAATCTGACTAGCAGAGCTTAATTACTCAGCGGTCAGTTATCCCACTCAAATGTAGCCACAAGCTGCTTCATACCCATATAACCCCTTCCCATTTACCACAAAAAACAACAACAACTCCAAAACAAAAACATATCAGCTGATAGATTTGAGGTCACACAGAATATTATAAAATTCACATTATACCTCAATTTAGAAAGCTATTCATATGAAACAAGCATTTTAAAGGTAAGGCTCATCTGACTGTGTGACCATACACAGCTAGCAATCAAGAGAGTGCAAAATTTTCTCTAACCAATATAAAAAAAGTTAGTTTAGAGAAGTACCTCTTTCTCGTCATGCCTTTCACTAGCTTTCAACGGATCAGGGTTTAAAAACTGTAGAAGCCTGAAAAACGTACAAGCCCACTTTTCAAACACAGTTAATTTGTTAACACAGACTAATTTATTGAGCCCTCATGTGACCTGTGTCTATTTTCTCAGTTAAAAACAAGCATTCTCATAAGACTCCAAGCTAATTTTGCAATAAGCATTTATTGAAACATTAACTCGTTAGCTGAAGATAATAATGTATACAGTCTTTCTGGAGACTGCCTCAAGTGGCATAACTGAGCATCGTAGCAGGTGTTTGAAACTGCTCTCTGCTGGTTAGCCAGGAGAAGGGTGCCTGCCCAACACCCATGAGAGGAACAGGCAATTGCAAGCCTGCCCTGCAGGGCACTCAGTCAGGGAGTATGTGGCCCCTAGGGAATTGAACCCCTGAAAAGCCTCTGCACAGCCCTCTTTAAACGAAGCGCTTGTCAGCAGATAGTGTTTACTGCCTTATAGGCTTGTCGTGGGAAAGCAATCTATTAGGTTTTTTAAAATTTAAACATTAGTACAAATTAAAAGGCCAATATGGAAAGGTGATAAGCAAACTGAGTCCCAGGGAGGATCCTACTTAGGGTTACCAGGTCCCCCCTAATGAATGCGGGAGACGGGGGGGGGGGGTGTAAGGGTTGCCAGATGCAGGTTGGGAAACTCTTGGAGATTTGGGGGTGGAGCCTGGGAAGGCCAGGGACTTCAGTGGGGTACAATGCCACAGAGTCCACCCTCCAAAGCATCCATTTTCTCCAGGGGAACTGATCTTTGTAGTCTGGAGATGAGCTGTAATTCTGGAGAACTCCTGAGTACCACCTGGAGGCTGGGATCCCAACCCCATCCTACCACTCTGCTGAGCAAAGTTTGAAACCCTCCTCCAACTTATGTGGCTCTTCCACTGGAGGACGAGCCACTTACACTAGAGGAAGAGTCCTTAGATTGGAGGAAGTGGAACACACAGTATTAGAATGTCTTGCATTTCATATGATTGAAACAGCTATTATAGGCATCGATCACAAATGTCCTTCATGACTTTTCACCCTCACAGTTTCCATGAACTGTGATATGTACTAGGTAGTAAAGCTTCTGAAATACCCAGTTTGAATACTGACTACCCCATGAACGTTTTGAACACTGTGACATACTGATTTCATTTCCTAATTGCTACGTGGAATATTCGTTATTGCATAATTCAAAAGGGAGGACTCACTTCAGACAGACGGCTTTCTTATCAAGACCCTTCTCTATCTCATTCTGCTTTTGAGTAATTTTCTGATGCAATGTGCTAGGGGGGAAAACAGAAAATTTGTAAATCTGTAAAAATACTAGCTGGATTTTCTAAAAAGCTACACTTGGAAACACTGTCTGTACACACCAGAATTCTCTCTTCCTGATAGCATCAGGTAACCAAATAAAAAGTTTAATGATACTTTCCACTATACAGTAAGTGGGGCAGAGAAAGTACAGTCAGTTATTAAGAATATCTAAACACTGAAGCCATATTGTTGCAACAGAGCTATTATTTTAAGAGAATCTGGTGGTGGTGGTGGTGGTGGGGAGTCCATCACTATCATCCCTCCATCAAGGGAGACCCATGCCCCCTCGTTATGATATTCCCATTTCTCTATTACTACGTGACTGGCTGAGGATGACAGCTCTATATTGCTGTTTTCACACTGTCCAGATGTACCCATGGTATGATACTCTATCCAAATATACTCAGGCAGGAACTCGCTTTACCCAGATGACTTCCTGACTTCCCCCGTCCATACCTGGTTGGGTGAGATACTCACTTCCATCAATCAGTGTCTTTCCCCACAGCTTAAGAATCCTACCTGCCTCAGAGTCAATGAAATACACTGGCTGAGGAAACTTTCTAACCAAGACTGTGCCTCACTACTTGTTAACATCCATATTTGTGGCAATGCCAGGATCCAGAAGAGCCTTGGCTGTTCCAAAGGGGAGTTGTTGTATATCTCTGAACTCTAGCAGGGGAATGAGCAGATTGGGGTGTGTGTGTGTGTGTGTGTGTGTGCTGTCCTAGTCAGCCAACTAGAATCAGCAAGGGACTGGAAACCCTGTTAGTGGAGGGACAGAACATCTGCCCTGTATTTTGTGAACATCCAAAATGGGAATGAAAGTAATGAACACATTCCTGAAAATTTCCCTCAGACAGTAACAGGATAGGCAGAAGATGGAATTCAGCACAGGAAAAGATGTTAATGTTATTTTATCACAGTGCAGGGGGAAAAACACACTGGCATGGAGGATTTCACGGGCCAAGGGAAGTTTTGACATTGAAAGGAATAATTCGCTCACTGCCATCCACCCCATAGATTCTTTCCCTGAGTGAATCTCTCACTTGAGCTCAGCACTGAGGGATATTGCCTTTCTGGACCTCATTACTTCTCCTTACAGGTAAAATTAGAACAAAGAGGTAGCAGGTTATTACTGCAGCCAAGTTGAGTACCTACATTGCCCCCAATGGAATGCATTCTATGTGAATAACCTGTATAACATCCCATATAACAGAACTGGAGATATGCTTATGAGAGCCAGCGCTAGGACAGTTTACATCAGACAGGAATCACGGGATGTGACTTATTCATTAAAGACACCTCTGTCTTCCCCCCACAATCTGAGCACTGTAACATGTCAACAAAAATAACATAACAGATTAATTTTGCTTTGCATACCATACAGGAGTTCTGTCTCTTCAGCTCAGTCCCTCGCCCATGTAAGGAATTATGAACAACATATGAGCAATCTGAAAATGTACCTTTTATTCTTCCTGTCTGCCTGCACAGCAACTGTGATGCCTTTTTCCAAAGGGGGAACAGTCACCACTACATTCTGAAGCAAGAAAAGAAAGAAAGAAAGAAAGAAAGAAAGAAAGAAAGAAAGAAAGAAAGAAAGAAAGAAAGAAAGAAAGAAAGAAAGAAAGAAAGAAAGAAAGTTTTTTGTTATTCACAGTATGAAAGCTATGACATTTCTATGGTTCTTGCCAAAGCAACTCAAATACAGTTCCGAAATGGGGAACAAAATAATTTTGACAGCTTTGAAAAGCCTGTACAGTGCAGAAGTTCTGATACTATTTTGCTTCCTAGCCAGTCACACCAAGATGGCACTAGACTGGTTCCTCTGCTGTTGCACCACCTCCAAGCCACACCACCACAGGGTTCACCTGAGGCAATTATGAAATTGATTTATCCATCACTCAACCCACCTGTTAAATAGTGGGTTCCATGGATGAACAGACCCCAAGTATAGTTATTAACTCTCTTTATTAGTGATTTCAGCAAGGAGGAGGAGGACTGAAAGTCCCTGGCAGAAACCTGGTTTTTAAGCATGCAAGACACCACACCCCAAACACACCCCACTACCAACTATAGGCTATTTACATTACATTGTTTCTCTATTGGTCCATTGTAGGATCCTTGTTTCTCTATTGGTCCATTATAGGATCCTAGACAGCTATCGTTTGTGGATGCAAACTCAACCCGACCCCCAGGGCTAGTTGAAGCTGACTCATCCTTAGTACACAAAACCACCCTTCTTCTAAGGTACTCATGGGTGTTCCTTCTGCCATCCTGGACTCACACCAACCCTGTTAAGCAGGTTAAGCTGAGAGGGGATGGCCTGAGGTCTAGTGAGCTTCATCTGATACCAGCCCCAAACTCTAAACAATATACACCCCTCCACACAAACAGGCTGATGTGGCACACCCATCACCATCACCCTTTTTAATTAATATATAATGGCCCCGGTCACACGCGAAGGAAACTGCGGGGGAGAAGTGTGGCTGTTTGCCCCGGGGCAAACTAACACGCAGTAAAGTGATCATACCTCCTGTGGAGGTTCTGTGGAGGTACCGTGGAGCTTCCGTGGTTACGGAGAGGCGTCGATCACAACACATGCCTGCGCGCAACAAAGAAGCGCGCGGCGCGGCGAACTGGGTTTCTTTTTTTGTGTACACTACGAATGCGCATGCTCCGTTGAGTGCTTATGCGCAACCACGGAGACTTGGGGGGAAAAAAAACCTTCTTCGCAAGGGGACATGGACGGGCGCCGGATGCCACCGGAAACGCGATCAGACGCCCGCCCTTGCCCCGCAGTTTCCGGAAACTAGTACCTCCGAGGTACTAGTTTTTTGCTCCGTTTTATCGGCGGTTCGCCACAGTTCAACCACGGGAGCTCTACGCTCCCCAGATGTTGCCGTGTGATCGTGCCAGGTAACTCCGCCTCTCTTCCGTCTATTTAGCGTGGCTTCTGCTCCGTGTGAACGGGGCCATTGATAATCTTCATTTGTTATAGAACACCACTATCTATATTACAATGTTTTTAAAGGCGGACAGATTTGCTGACTCAATAGAAATTAACACTACGTGTTGGGAAAGGGAAGCGTATGCCAACTGGGGAAAAAAATTTAAACAGGAAAACGTCCCTATTTAAAATATTCAGATAGGAAAGCAGTACAACATTGCTGTGTGGCATCCTTATTTTCTTCATTTCTAAAGCTGTATGGCAATAGTGGGTGAAAACGCTGATTTAAAAAATGCTTCTGGCATTTCAGAAGTATGGAAGGTTTGAAACTACCCATTAGCAGCGAAGTCAGCAATACCATATGCTGACTGTAACTGTGACTGTCACACTACTGGGAACTGGTCTCTGTTTTTCCTAGGTCACACTGAATTGCTACAAAAACCTACATCCATGTTGATACAGGGGAAAAAATAAAATAAGCAAGTGTAGTGCAGGCAATGTGAGCTCTATAATACTATCCAAGGATTCCCCCAAAGGTATTGCCTTGGATCCTGAGGTAAATTTCTGCTGATGGAAGGAAACTCCATCAGTAGAAAGAGACTTCCTTGTATCCCACTCCCCACCGCTACAGTCCAAAATGATGCCAGAAATGCCAGGACTCACTGACTCAGTTACTGCATTATGGGAGGCAGTTTCCTGGATACTCTCATGTTTTACTTTCTCAGCATTATCAGAAACAGCAGCATCTAAAAGGAAGCAGACAAGTAATTTGTTTAATTTTCATTTCACAAAAACTATAACCACTCGATCCTTAGAAATAATCAACGTAAGACAGCGATATGGATTCACCTGACGTGTACCAAATGTTCACCAGAGCTGGGTCCAATTGTTTTATACATTCCACAGGAATTATTCAGATTGTCAAGGGAAATTCTGTGAAAACTCATGTATTTTCAAATTTTCCACAGCACAGGAAGAAAGTAAAAAATGATGCTATATCACTTGGAACCCATCAGCTCTATGTAGGGACCACAACCAGCATGAGCCATCTCTGGGACAAACTTCATTTGGCAGTTTGCACACATGTGTAAGTCTTGTTAAGCTAGGTAATCCTTACTGGACCGACATTACCTTACATTGATCCAAAAATGAAAGCAGATGTCGGCTACAGCAAAGTTGACCCTGTTCTTCAGTAAATTCACAGCAGTGCAGCTGTTTATATTTTGACCGGCCATGCAAGTGAAACAGGCTTGCAAATGGCCACTTGCCTGGTAGCCTTCAGTGGATATAAATTCCTCAGCTGGGCAGGGAACTTTTGTAAACACAAGGAACCAGGTTCTCTTTTTCTTTTCCAGGTGTCTGTGGCCATAAATTATCCCTGTGCTAATATGTGGGCAGAGAGAGGACAAAGCAGCTAGTGATGGAAGAGCAGGGGTAGACCCAGGAGCAAGCCAAGTGTAGCAGTAGCCTATGCAGTGCTACAAGCTGGCAGTGCAGTGGCCACTCAAGCTTAGATCTGGCCAGCAGCACCAATGACGTGAATCAGCTCAGTCATGATTTTGGTGGCAGTGAAAGAGGAGGCCCGTGGTCCCGAGTCTAGCACTAGCACCGTTATAGGGGTTTAACTCTGCTCTTCCTCTTCAGGGCAAGAGCTCAATGGAAGCTTTCCCTGTAAGTTGAGTGGCCAAGTCACATGAATTTATTTATTTATTTTTGGGATTTATATCCCGCCCTATCCAATCTTCAGCTTAGGGCGGCTAACAGATGGCCATGCCGAAGTTAAAAGTATGCATACAAGCAAAACAACACAATAAAACAATATATCTTACATAAAATTTGGTGCTCTGATAATTTACATAAAAACCAAGATACGCGACGTCCCACACTGGCGGCCAAGTTCTTCATAGCAGGAGCGCCAGGAGAGGTGTTTCCCAGCTCTATTGGGCGACATCTACCCCTACCATATGAGGTAGATGGTTGGAAAATCAGTGGTGGAATAGTGGAGGCGGTGGCTCCCCCTCAAAGGCCTGGCGGAAGAGCTCTGTCTTGCAGGCCCTGTGGAACTGCATCAGGTCCTGCAGGGCCCGGATCTCCTCCGGGAGCTCGTTCCACCAGGTGGGAGCCGCCACCGAAAACGTCCTGGTTTGGGCCAACTTCACTCCTCGGGGGCCTGGGACTGAAGTAGCCTTATGCTGAATCACAGCCTTGGTCCATCAAGGTCAGTTCTGTTTTCCCAGACTGGCAGCTGCTCTCCAGGGTCTCAGGTTGAGAGATTTTTCACATCATCACCTCCCTGATCCTTTTAGCTGAAGAATGAACCTGGAAGGGACCTTATGCATGCGAAACACATGCTCTACCACTGTGCCACAGACCCTCTCTGAGTTTGCCCCAGGGAGGAGTTGCAGAGGGATAGCAGCAATCAAGTAAGGGTAAGAACCCCCTTCGCGGGGGTTCACGGGAAGGGCAGGGTATAAATATAATGAAAATAAATAAATACATAAATACTGCCCCCACTACTCCCTACCCCACTTCAGAAAGAGATTCACTATACTCACATGTATTAACATTGTTGCACTCCTTGGTTTGCAACAGTGTTGGCCACAGAACAAATGCAGGGTTGATCTTCTCCGAATGAGATTTGGGGTTTAAAGATGGCTGCATCTTTTGCTTTTCCGCAATATGCAGCGTTTCACCTTTGTTTGTCTCGTAGTAGGCAAAGCTTTTTGCAACAAGATCATCATTCACACATACCTACAAAGAAAAGAGATTTCTTGCATTTGATGATTTAATGTAAAGAGAGAAATCAAAACATGTATTACTACTAACTGCAGGCTTGCACATTACCAACATAGCACAATAGCTATTTAAAACAGACCCCTGCTGCTTTCTTTTACTGTAAGGCTAATTTTCCAGCCAAAACTCTGTTCCTCACTTTTTTGAGCAGCCCCTTGGTAGCGAATGTTAATAAACAGTTTATGACGTCTGTGTGTCCTACTGTGTGGTAGAGAATAGAAGTAGAAGAACAACAACCTTTATTAGCATAACAACCATATTATAACAGAAAAAGAAAACAGTCTGAACAATCAAGGCCCTCCCTGTCTGCTGATACATTGCTTGCCTCCTAGATACAAGGTGCACAAATTTGGCCAGTTTCAATCACCATTTCGTTCTGAGTAGATAATCTCTCCATATTATAAAGCTAATTTGGGGTGACCATGCTCGATGTGCTCCCTCAGCCATAGGCTGAGGCATCCGCCAGTCATACCAGGGACTCTGGCCACTGGCCACGGTCTCTGCCGCCTGCCCACAGATCAGGCGCTGGGGTGAACGTGCCCAGCGATAGGCTGAGCCACCTGCTACTCATGCCGGGGATGCTGGCCACTGGCCACGGTCTCTGCCGCCCACCCACAGATGAGGCTCCGGGACGAACATGCCCCATGATAGGCTGAGCCAACTGCCACTCACACCGTGGGTGCTGGCCGCGGTCTCTGCCACCCGCCCACAGATGACGCGCCAGGGCAAACGTGCCCCATGATAGGCTGAGCCAGTTGCCACTCACGCCGGGGACGCTGGCCACTGGTTGCGGTCTCTACCGCACGCCCACAGATGCGGCGCGGGGGGAACGTGCCCCGCAATTCGAACACGCCCTGGCGGGGTCTCGCCCTGCCACCCAAAGAACCGCCACGCAGCGTGGGAAGATCGCCAGTGGCCAATGGCTAGGGTTCGTTGTCTTCCCCCACAATGGGCTTTCCTCCTAGTGTATCCATAATGTACAATATAGAATTTTCACCCTCCACAGTAGCTATTTCCTCTAGGGGAACTGATCTATTTAGTCTGGGCATCAATTGTAATTCCAGGAGACCTCCAGGTCCCGCTTGTAATTGTATGTCTTTTAATGCAATAACACACTTTGTACTTTACTTGTACTTTGCATGGTAGTTTATCTTATATCGCTATAAATATTTTTGTAAAAAACAGATTCTGTTTACATTCTTCAAGGCTGCTTTTGTAGGTTTGGCAACCTCACTCAATAGCTCAGCTGAGGCAGCACACCTAAACCACAGTTTGAGGACATGGAACATTCTCTTTACGCATGTCAGTCCCTTCCTCCACTTACTGGTTCACATTAACAATAGTTTGCCATGATAGCTGAACTAGCCAAGCTATAGGTGAATATAGATGGCCACCTTACTATGTGGTTGCCTGGCCGTTTGCATTACATGCAAACTGGAAGGTCTGTAGTTCAACAGTTCGAGACCCTGGTGCCGTGTGATGGAATGAGCTCCTGTCTCTGGTACCAGCTCTTTCCAACCTAGCAGTTCGAAAGCAAGAAATTACTAGTAGATAAATAGGTACTGCTTCGGCGGGAAGGTAACAGCATTCCACGTGCCTCAGCAATTAGTCCTGGCGGTTCTTACTATGCATTCACTAGTGTCATCACATTAAACTCAATACCGTTTATCAATTATTGTTCCCACTGAGTTAGAAATCAATATAATTCACTCCTGAATGTGTGTTAATTTCAGAGTTGCTTTATATATCATTTAAAAAATTATGCAGTTTTCCCCAAGAATACTCACTCTTCTTTCAATAACAACTTATTGATACAAAATAGTTTGTTTTCACCCACAATTATCACATGCATGAACAGCAAACACTGTGTCCCCAAAAAGAGCTGTAGCTCAGCGGTACAGCACATGGTTTACACTCAAAAAAGTCAGGTTCAAACCCTAGAATCCACAGTTAAAAGGACTTCAGGCGGCAAAGCTGTGAAAGGCCTCTGCCTGACATTTTGCAGAATTGCTATTAATTTCAGCAGATGGTTCTGAGCTAAAGGGAACAGTGATCTGATCCAGAATAAAGCACTTTCATGTGTTTTCATGAAAAGGTTTTGAAAATGCTCAACCAACCATTGCCAACAAGGTATCACTGGAAAGCATGTGGTACAAAGACTATGTGGCTAAATTGCACAAGACCAGACCACTGGTTTCAGAATTCAGATTCTAAGGGATCCTAAGTCCCTTGCTATAACTGTGACATCAGAGTAGCAACATAAGCCAGAAACTATGATACCTCTGATTTTGACACACTATCAAAGAGGATCTGCCACTTGCTGCGGGATAACTTTGATAGCCAGTGGGATTTGAACTTTCTAGTAATGATTTTATAGTCTACATATATTAAATTTTATATTATCCATTAGTCCTCCTTAACTGGTATTTCTATTATTATTGAATTGTGAACATCAAATTGACTTTATACCTTGTGAAAAAAAACCTTAAATGTGTCTTCTGAGTTCATAAAATTGCTTCCAAGTTATTTCTGGTCTCTCTTCTGCAAAAGGATTTTGAGCCTCTCTCATTAGTCCTCCTTAACTGGTATTTCTATTATTATTGAATTGTGAACATCAAATTGACTTTATACCTTGTGAAAAAAACCTTACATGTGTCTTCTGAGTTCATAAAATTGCTTCCAAGTTATTTCTGGTCTCTCTTCTGCAAAAGGATTTTGAGACTCTCTGCTTCAGAGACATTTGTTAGACTTTGTTTTTCTTAGGGAGCATAAATGATTTATTGCCTTTTGCCTGGAGAAGCACCAGGTATAACTTGAAACCAGCACCGTCTGAATCTGGTCTGTTTCTAACATATAATGCAGGTATGTTCTGTGGCATTTTTCTCTCCCAAAACTCTTTTATTTTTTATAAGAGTTCTGGAGAACTTGAAAGCTCATACACTGTTATGTGTCATTTGGTTAAAAAGATGGCATTATGTAGATTGCATTCTTAAGTTTCACTTTTTAGATTCTACTTTTGGACCAGCAATAGCTGTAAACAACTTATTTTCTTACCATTCAGGAGATTTTGGAAGTATTTTATAGCTGCAACATCCCACCTGTTAGCAGGGCTACAATGAAGTACATAATTATTTCTCTGTAGTATTTTTATAACTTAGAAGAACATATACAAAATTTATATAATTTCCCTTCACTGACTATAGTTAAATGAATCAGTAGAATTCTGAAAGGTTGAACATTGTGTAGATCGCAAACTATGTGCAAGAGGGCCAACCATGACGATGGCAGAGAATTCTGCAAACCATAGGAAAATCTTACTCCATAAAAACAACAAAAAGTTTGAGGCAACCCTCATCCCACCCTCACAAAAAAACAAATGTATCCACAATCTCTGTGCAGATATTGGGGGGAAAGACGTTGGCTGGAAACTGGCTGCCTTTTTGGGTTTCCCAGTGACCATAATGGTGGTGCTTGCCTTGAGATTAGAGAAGGGGGATCAGAAGTAGCAATCTGGATATGCAGGAAGTGGTGGTGGGTAAGCTAGGGGCAGGGAGAAGCAGCAAGCAGGAGGGGTGGAAGCAGACGAAGGGGGAAACTAGATTTCCCCTTCCCCATGCTTCCTTGCAAGTCCCTGGTTGTCTTAAACTAACAAGGAAAATGTTAAGTCTATCTCACTGAGATCTACATAAACCACATTTACATTTTTATTTTAGAAAAACACAAAGTGGAATTCTGCAAGACAGAAAGAGAGAGAAGTTTATTCTTCAAGTTCCATTGGGTAGACATGTGACATGTCAGCTCTAGCCCATAAACACTTATGCTGCAATGTTAGTTGATCTTTAAGGTGCCACAAGGTGGGGTGTTTTCTACAGACTGGGAACTGTTAAATGGAGAGGACCTACCTTGCAGCTATTGTGAGCATTATTCAAACTGCTGTCTGGAAGATCTAGCCTACAGAAACCATAATGCTGAAAAATAACATCACATAATCCCTCACAAATCATACTTACACAATCTCTGCACTGTTGTTACTGTAGTCAACACGCAGGGTTACTGGTTTTGTACAGTACAGCCTAAACTTCTTTGCCCTGTAAGGCAGTCTCATAAATGATTCTAAGGCAATACAAATCCTTGAAAACAGACAGATTTCAGAACATAGTATTATTAAGCCTTGACAAACAAGCCCCTTTCTAAAAACTGAATATTTCATACAAAATAAATTATACACAAATTCTCGCTCATTTGCTCTCTCAACAGTTCTGTGCTGTATGTGCTGTTATTCCTCCTTTATAAAATGGGGACAAGATGGTGATCTGCCCAAGATCATTCAGCAAATTCATTAAAATATGAATCCAGGTGTTTCCAGCTCCACCTATATCAGTCCATCAGCTAGACTGCAGTGACTGAGAAAGCTCATGGGGGAAAAGGCTAACACTGATGTTCCTTTTAGATCTCAAAGGTCTTGTCTTAGGCCACGATATGTACACTGTACAGAGACTTTACCCAACGTCATGACATACCTGTCTGCTTTCACAGGAACACTCTTGGCATGGTCTACAAGGAAGCACTCAACGAGGTAACAATCTGTACATGAAACAATTGACTTAACAATGGCCCTGCACCAGGATTTCAGCTCCTGGGAATAAACCACACAAACCTGAAAAAGAAACATATCATGCTGTATGCTTTTGATTCTGTACAAACCATGCTGAGTTGGATGGAATTCAAAGCAAGTTTACAGATAAATATATATATATATTACCCTAAGGTTGGTTCTCAAAAAAAAAAAAAAAAAAAAAAAGACAGAAAGAGCTCTGACATCAATTTTTTCTTTAAGAAAACCCACACACCCCATATAAAATATTGGCCAAATATGACTCTCTACTGTCGCATTCAATATTCCATTTCTGGGCCTTCTGTTGAAATTTAAGACAATATAATGCATTTTCAATGCGAATGAAACCCCTCACCAAAAAGTACAAACTGACCTAGAGCCCTGGGAAAAAACACAACTAATACCACTTTAAGTTCAATATTCCACTAGTCCATGCACTCCTCAACCTTTACAAAATCAGTTGCGATTTTTAATTTATTTTATTTCTCAATGACAGTATATACTCCAACAACGCTGGGGTCATTTTTACTCTCCAAATGCACAGACAAAACGAACAAATATACAGGGTGACATAAATAAAAGGCTGTATTTTATTAATTTAATTTCAAAGTTGTTCCTGCTGTTCTATTTCTTTACTACTGGAGAAAAATACATAATAAAGCTCTTTTTTTAAAAAAAAGTATCAGCTCGTAGCATGTTCAGTGTTTATATCTGTATAACTCATAGTGCCATCTTAACCAGAGTTACACCCTTCTATATCCATTGAAGATAATGGGTATATAAGGTTATAACTCTCTTAGGATGGCACTGCTACTTTAGGATTTCAACCCCCCCCCACCGAATTAGTAAACTACATGTTTAGTTTGGAAAAGGACTGAACAACAAAGTGACTAATATCCACACACACCTTAATTTTTCACTCTTCCCCTTTCTGTTTTGTACACACGAAAGTTGAACATTAGCATGAAATTACCTGCCCTTCTTCTAACACAGATGGCTTGACTTCATCCACACCTCTGCATGATTTGTTATAGAACAGATTCATTTCTTTGTGAAGTTTTTTATAATCTGTTTCATTTTCTAAAAATCTTCCACCTCCTTTGATGTGAACCCAAAAGCAGTCTGGATTTTCAATCTAATCAATCAGCAAATCATAGTGAAAACCATATTAAAACATCACACTACTTATCAAAAGGAAACATATTTCATGTTTAGAGAGTGTCTTAATATTCTCAGACATGAACTTATCAAAAACAGACAATACCTTCAGTATAAAGATGTCAATCATTTTCTTTCTCCAATATCCTTTTCAGCTACGCTTGTAGAGAATCCCAAGCTTTACATACCTCTTAAAAGTCAAAAAAGAACAAGTATGTAAAAGCATGTGAGGTATATAAAAGGCAAAACAGAACAAGTATGTAAACTGCATAAGATCTTAAAAGTCCTTAAAGTACTATAGTGAAGCTTAAACAACCAGGTTGCAATCCAAGGCGTTTTACAGTTTTGGACATGCATACTCAGTTTTAACTCCAATTTGGTGTCAGTGGAAAATGCTGGCAGGTTGCAAGCAACTTATTGCATTACTTTGCAGTAACCCCATAGGGTTTTTCAAAACATGAGACATTCAGAGGTGATTTGCCATTGCCTGCGTCTGCATAGCAACCCTGGATATCCTTGGTGGTCTCTCATCTAAGTGCTAATCAGGATCGACCCTGCTTAGCTTCTGAGATCTGACAAGATTGGGCCAGCCTCGACCATCCAGCATTTTAAAGACAAAATCAGAAGCAAACCAGGCTGCAACCACCACAGTTCTATGCCCTGCTAGATTCGAGTCCAATAGCACCCTAGAGACCAACAAGACTTTGGGAGTATAAGCTGGGTCTCTACAGTGCTATTGGCCTTAGATGATCTACCGCAGACCAACGTGGCTACCATGTGAAACAGTTCTATATCCTGTTTCTAGTTACAGTTTCATGATCACCAATATGTTCAATCTATTCTACATATGAACTGAATTTCTGTGTTTCGTGGTGCTATGAGGCAGAAGGTTGGGGGAAACCATCCTTGGAGACCAAGAGCAAGTGCTAGAGCAGGGGTCCTCAACATGCCTCAGACTGGCTGTGCACATTAAAAAGCATCCTGTTAAATGGAACTTCTGCCTGATGTTTTGTGGTTGGTGCTGCTTCTTGCAGCATCCATTTTGTGACTGTGCCCAGTGACAGAATTTCAAAGGTGCCTGCAGGCTCAAAAAGGTTGGGGACGCCTGTGCTAGAGCACTGCCCAGATGCAATGTCAGTGCTTCCAGGTCACACCAGAAGGGGTGTCATTGTGTGGCAGCAATGACTGTGCCCACCTGTGGTAAATACTCGCCTCCCCCAATTCGTGCAACAGGTAGCTACCACGATGCCCATCACTTGAAGAGCTTAGGCAGAATTTTACAGGCCCGCTTCTGCCTCTCTGTCAAGCACAGGGTAACCTCCCAGGAATACCAGGGTCCTCCTGACACAGAGGCAGGCAATGGCAAACCCCCTCTGAAATGTCTCTTGCCTTAAAAACAAGTCTAGCTTGACATCTAGTGGTGCGTAATGCTAAAAAAGCTAGAACTTCTTCCTGCCAGACAATCTTAGGATCTTTTGGCTATTCTACACACAATGCCATACTATAATTATTATTACACCCACCCTCTCATCTGGCTAAACATGCAGCCTGGCTCATCTGAGAGCTGTCATACACGGAATCCAGGCCTTCTGTATTTAAGTGATCTGGGAATGACAAAGGCTCTCTTAAATAAAAAGATTAAGTTTATTTGGAAAATAGAGGAAGGGGAAACTTGTGTGTTAATTACTTGCACCAACAAAGGGGAACAGGACCTAACTAAACTAGTTTCCCAGCTTAATGGCTCGCAGTTCATCGGCGATCCTGAGCTACGGTGGCCTGAAAGAGACCTACCCTTACAAGAGGCTCCTCTTCCCTTCCTTCCTCCTGGAAAAGCATGCTTAATTCATTTCCTATCCTTGCATGGATGGGTACTCTATATAGCCCAGTGGTGCTACGGCAAGCTGGGCTTCGGAGGGACCATTCTGTGGTGGTTCCGGTCCTATCTGGAAGGCTTCAGAAGATGGTGTTGGGGGCTGCTGCTCAGCCCCTTGGCCTCTGAGGTTCCATAACGTTATACTTTGTCCCGTATGCTCTTTAACATCTGCATGAAACTGCTGGGTAAGGTCACCCAGAGGTTTGGGCTAGGTTTGTCACCAACATGCATAACTGTCAGCTCCATCTCACACTTCCAGATGATCCCAGGAAGGTTATAGAAACCCTGAACCGGTGCCTGGAGGCAGTTCTGGAGTGGATATGGCTAATAAACTGAGGCTTAATCTCTACAAAATAGAAGTGTTACAGGTGGGCAGAAGATCTAACCCAAGATTTAAGGAGTCACCTATTCCGGATGGGGTGCATTCCCCTTGAAGGAACAGGTCTATAGTCTGGGGGTGCTCTTGGAACCAGACCTACTACTGGATACATAGATGGCAGCTGTGGCTAGGAGTGTCTTTTGCCAGCTTCAGCTGGTTAGCCAGCTGTGGCTTCCCTGGGCAGAAAAGTTCTGGCCACTGTGGTGCACAACCTGGTTACGTGTAGATTAGATAACTGCAATGTGCTCTACGCAGGACTGTCCTTGAGAAGTGTTCAGAAACTTCATTTGCTACAATATTGGCCCATCTCACTGGTTCCTAATTTGCTGTCAAGAACAAGTCAAGGGGGTGGTCTTGACCTTCAAAGCCCTATATGGTCTGGGACCAACCTAATCACATATGAATCTGCCTGACCACCGTAGTCATCTTTGGAAGCCCTGGTTTGGGTGCTCCTGCCCTCTGAGGTTAGGCGGGTGGCAACCTGGAAGAGGGCCTTCTTGAGCATGACACCAAAGTTCTGGAACTCTCTCCCCAGGGAGATTCGTCTGTTCCCTTCTGCTGTCATCTTCTGCCAGGGGGTTAATACTTCTTCAATTTTGTTTGGCTTCCTCTCAGTGATCCCTCTTCCCTGACCAATGTTTTAACTGCTGTTTCTATGTCTTTGTACGTATTTTAATTTTGTTTTAAATTTCTTTTAGTGATGCGTGTTGAGGGGGGTTGATTTTAATGGTTTTAAAATGTGATCTTATCAAGTATGTTTTAAATTGTTAGCTGTGTTGGTGGTCCTTGTGAGGGCAGAAAGATGGGTTATATATTTTGTTAATAAATAAATACAATAAATCTCCAGGTAACAGACCTCAGGTAGGGATGCCAACCTCCATGTGGGGCCTGGAGTTCTCCCAGAATTACAGCTGATCTTCAGACACCAGATATCCTGCAAGAAACAGCAGTTCCAGAGGGATGACTCCACGGCATCTCATCCCTGCTGAGCTTCCTCCCCCACACTCTGCCCTCCCCAGAGAGTGCCCACAAATTTTCAGAAATGTCCCAAACCAGAGCTGGCAACTCTAGGTAGCAGATGCTAGGGGAAAGACCCTTCTTTGTCCAAGATCCTGGAGAGTTAGCTGCTGTCAGGCAGAGAAGACAATACTGATCCACAATGGTCTGATTCGGTTTAAGGCAATTTCATAGGTTAATAATTAGGATTTAAAATGATCTTGGGCCTGAAATCCTTGGTGGATAAGGCAATTTCATAGGTTAATAATTAGGATCTTGGGCCTGAAATCCTTGGTGGACGATCGTCTAGAGCAGGGGTAGCCAAACTTACTTAACGTAAGAGTCACACAGAATAAACCTCAGGTGTTTGAGAGCCGCAAGACATGAACAAGTATCGCACACACTTTTTATTGAGAAATATGAACATTTGCTTTTTATTAGCATTAAATGAGACTGCCAAAAATAAAAACAAAAGGGGCAAAAATAGATATTTATACTGATATTTGTTTGCTAATGATATTTATTTGTCTAAGAGAGAGAGATGGAAAGAAAGAATGAAAGAGATGGAAAGAAAGAAAGAGAAAGCTAAAGAAAGCAAATAGATGGGGGAGGGAGGGGAAGGAAGAGATACAGAAAGGAAGAGAGAGAAAGAAACAAAGAAAGCAAACAGATGGGGAGCCTGCCAGGAGCCACACTATATGTGTGAAAGAGCCACATGCAGCTCCCGAGTCACAGTTTGGCCACCCCTGGTCTAGAGGTTGCAGAGGGTATTAGAGTGTCATAGCAAAATCAAACAAATGTCCAGTCAGTCTAGGGTTCCCAAATCTAGGTTGGGGAAATTCCTGCAAGTTTGGAGGTGGACCCTGGGGAGGGCAGGAATCTCTGTCAGGTATAATGCCATAGAGTCCACGCTCTAAAGCTGTCGTTTTCTCCAGGAGAACTGATCTCTGTAGCCTGGAGATCAGAGGTTCCTTCAGGAATTTGGGAAATTCTGGAAGGTTTGTGGGCACTTTCTGGGGAGCAGGGCCCCCAGGGGGCCCACGCCCCCACATGAATGTGCCATGCCCCCCCTCCCCCAGGAGGCGGAGGGAGCCCTGGGGCTGGTTCCAGGCATCCCATTCTTGGTTCATCTCAGGAGCCACACCAAGTAATAATAATAATGTACTTTATTTTTATTGTCATTGTACATAGTACAACGAAATTAAAGATGCAATCATTTCGGTGATCTACAACAATATTCATATACACTCACATACCATTCACAACTGTCCCATAACTCCCTTAAGGTTCACATAACAACTTAAAACCACCAATGTCACCCAAAGTGCAGTGGCATAAAGGTATGGTGAACGGGTGGTGGCAGCTCTAGCGTGGCTCAGGTAAAGGCTCCTCCCTCCTTTGCTGGGGGGCGCTAAGGCAAGGCACCGCCCCCTTCCCCACATCCGTGGAGCCTGCCTTTGCGGGCGCGTCCCACCTGACCCCGGCCAGCCAGCATGGCCAGTGGAGAGTGGCGGTTGGTGGGTATCGCATCTGCCCCTTCCGTGCCTCAACTGAGGGGAGACGCCTGAGCGGCGCCTTTCCCGCTCTTTCAGGCGGATTGGGGAGGGGGGGAGGGGGGGTAGGAGCCCTTATGCGCGCGCGCGCAACCCAGCCAGCCCCTCCCCTCCCTTTCTCCACCGTTGCGCGCGCCTCCCTTCTTCTCCCCCCCCCCCCCTCCCGC
>NW_015160262.1:242003-256008 GCF_001447785.1 Gekko japonicus | reverse complement strand
CCGTTGCGCGCGCCTCCATTTATCTCCCCCCCCCTCCATCCAGTGCCCCCCTTTGAAAATCACCTACCTACAGCGCTGTGAGATCTCCAGGTTCTACCTAGAAGTTGGCAACCCAAACCGACACCTTTAAAGACTACCAACATTTATTCCAACACGGGCTCACGTCTGAGGGAGCTGCCATAGGAAAGCTCACGCTTCAAGGGACCGCTGAACTTTTCTTTTATAATGCAGCAGGGCCAGAATTTCCTATCCTCTATATGTGGGGGAGGGGACACACCCCTCACCTACTCCAAATGACGGTTTCTCCCACCCACCAACGGCCATTCCCTCCCCTACCGCGACCGACGCCTCCTCACCCTTTCCTCGCGCGCCACACGCTACCCACGGCGCTTTCTCTCGCGCATGCTCAGTGCCTTTCCAGCGCGAAGAGACACTTCCCCATAGAGATTGGGAGGGGGGGAACCCTAGGACGACTCAACACTTCCGGTGTAAAATGAAATTCGTTTTCTTCCCCCTCCAAAGGTTTAACGCCTGCGCAGCGAGAGTGCTTTTTTAAAGCCACTGAAGCCCTCGTCACGAGGCTCCTAAAAAGGTAAAGGTTCCCTTGCTCGAAAGCCAGTCGAATCCGACTCTAGGGTTACGGTGCTCATCTCCGTTTCAAAGTCGAAGAGCCAGCGCTGTCCGAAGACGTTTCCGTGGTCATGTGGCCGGCATGACCAAGGCGCACGGAACGCTGTTACCTTCCCACTTGCAATTTCTTGCTTTCGAACTGCTAGGTTGGCAGGAGCTGGAACTAGAGATGGGAGCTCACTCCGTCATGCGGCACACTCGGGTCGCGAACTGCTGAACTACCGACCTTCCACAGCCTGCAGTTCAGCGTCTTAACCACTTGAGCCACAGCGAGGCTCCTATCTCTGTGTAAACCGTATCCTCTGGTTTGTTCCAGGGGGTCGAGATTGCCTTTACCGAGCATGCGTTAAGTTTAAACGGACGAATGCGGACCGGGTTGGGGAGGCTATTGAGTTGAACGGTGGTTCTGTGGCAGAATAAAGAATAACGTTTTGTCGCAGTTTAAATTTTTGACTTGCTTAGAGCTCGCTTCTTCACATGACGTGAGTGGGACTTCGCTGTGTAGTCATATAACGTAGGATTCAAGGGGCCACGAAGTGCAGGACTAGACATTGCAATTCAAATCTGATCAGAAAATGCGAAGGGCATTGAAACCGGCACACCTCAGGTTGATTTCACGCAAGTCCCAAAAGTTTTTCAGAACCCAGTCATGGGAGAAGGGCGTCACTGGAAGAGGGTTAAAACAATTGTTTTATGCCCTTAAAGACTATCAGATTCCACCTGAAATAATCATTTGTGGATGATAGCCCTCATCACTGGACTAGATCCAGGCTCCCCATTTAAAAATGAACTGATCTTGGAACAGCATACTGAGAAATAAAATTTTTAAAACCCAACCAAGAATCCTTTCTTGATTAAACAAAGTGAAATATACTCCCACTGAATCAGATTTAAGAAAATAAGATTTTTAATAAAAGTCCATTTGTTTTAAAGCATAAAACTGCCTACTGATCTTGGAAAAAAATCAATTATATGCCTGTTTTTAGAGTATTATCATTTACTGATCTTGACAACAGCATGGTCTGAAATATTGCTGACCATCAGTACACCTGCTACAATAGTCACTCAAGAAATAGTGCATTTTTTTGTCATTGTTTTACATTAAAGCAGTCTACTGTGTTCCCTAAAAAGGCACTTTATATTCTGAACCCCATTGCAACATTTGAACATTGACCTGGTTAAATAACAGTCATTCCTATGCAGATAGTTACAGGTGGGTAGCCTTGTTGGTCTGCAGAATAGCAAGATTCAAGTGCACTATCAGTAGCATCTTAAGGACCAACAAGATTTCCAGGTTATACAGTGTTGAGAGTTAAAGCTCCCTTCCTCAGAGTTACTCCAACAATTACACATTGATTTCAATGCTCTTAGACTGGCGCAATGTTGTATGCAATTACTGTGTGATCTTCTGAACCCTCTGCACAACAGAAATAAAGCATATTCCTATAACTTCTTCCAATCCCTAAAATGCAATCCTGTGAAGTATAATTTTAAAAATAAATTCTTTCTCATATCACAAGTATCTCTAGTCTTTTCTTCACTTCAAATCCATAGCTAGGGATACAGGAAGAAAGCAAAGCAAAGTCCACATAGTACTAAATACTAGGCAGAGCTGGTGCTAGGGTTGTGTGAGTCCTAGGCAATAGAGTATACCTGGGCCCCCTTTGGCACGCTCTTTTTGCTCTAACCACACCCCTTACATTTGGCCCCTCCTCTGGCTTTATCTTTTCTTCTTCAGCCACTCCCTTTTCCATTTCAATTTGCTTACTCTGATAAAGAGATCGTAAGAAATTTTATTTTTATTACAGAGAGGAGAAAATATATCTTCTATGATTTTATTGGAATGCTAGTCAATAAAATGGGCATCATTTGTGTAAAAGCAATACAAATATTGGTGTATTACACCCTTGGTGTAAGGGTGTGCAGAAAAGTTTCTCCACTCTCATCACTGAGTGTGAGGAGACTGATCCACCATACCAGTGTGGAATGCAGGATAGAGTGTCAGGCCAGGATCTGGGAGACCCAGGTTCAAATCCCTACTCTGCCACGAAAGCTTGTTGGGTGGCCTTGGGCCAGTCACTCTCTCAGCCTAACCTACCTCACAGGGGTTTTGTGAGGATAAAATGGAGGAGGGGAGAATTATGTCAGCTGCTTAGGATCTCTAATGGAGAGAGGTGGGGCAGACGTGGAGTATGTATCTAAATAAATAATTTGAAAGGCATTCTTAGTCTGAAAAGATTACTAGCACCAATGAAACCAAACAAGTTTGCTGAAAATATTTATTTTTAAGACAAATAAATAGTTAGCAAAACAGGTAGCTTAAATGCACGGTTAACATTCCAAACTGAAAGCCCCATCACACAACTGAATTTATCCAATGAAGTGTTGGCAGCACTAGCGTGTTAATGCACCAATTAAATATGTTCCAGAAGTACAACTTCTGAACTGAGTATAATTAATAAAAATCAGTTGTGCTTACAAGATTGTAGCATATATCTACAATCTTAAACACAGTTATTTAGAGGCAATTCGGTGGGGTTTCTATTTAAAAAACAGTGAGCCTACCTTTTTAAGGAAAAAAATGGAATTGTTCCAAGATGCTGAGCTACATTGATAGTGAGGGACTTCGGCTCAACCAGGAATTGACAAATGGCCAAAGTCGGTCATGGTCTAATACCGTCCAACAGGCTTGTCAATGTCCCAAATTCATAAACGTGTAAATTAAGGTCAAGTACTTAGTAGACAGATGTCTCTACTGCAGAATTGGCACATTTGCAAAGAAATTCATAGAGAAATAATTACTCAGACTGAAGCCTTATATCAGTGATATCAGACCTGAGGTATATAAAGTGGCACAAGAACATTTTAATTATTGCTATTCCCAAAACATACGTTCTCTGGCAAGATCTGAACCCCACTGGGAAAGCCTATTTGGTATCTCTCATATGTGCCACTTTAAAATAAAGAATATGTAAACCCTTTTGGAAACGTCAATGGCAAAAATAATGCTATAATCTGCTACCGCAATTTGAAGTGTTTCCCATTTTAGAGTTCAGTGGCAGTGGATTGATATGTTTATATTTGGGCGGGATATTAACATGAACTGTAACATTATTAAGGTCTCGTATTACTATCCGGTGAAGCCTAGTGGCTTCTTTCAAGACATCTTCAATCTTTTTATTTGTTGATAATGCTGGTTTTCTTTCTCCCGTAAAATCCGGATCTTCAGGATATAGTTCATCGCCTATAAAATATAATGTATTCGTTTTAAATTATATATAATATTTTATATTTCAGAGATCTACCTTTTAAGTACATCTAGCACCTTTTAGCTATTTTGATATCAAATACTAGTGTTAGCTTGTTAACCAAAACTGAGTTTAAGACAGTATCTGTTATAGAGGCCTCCACTCTCCCTACATAAGATGATGATGAAGAAGAGATTGGATTTATACCCCACCCTTCACTACCCAAAGATGTCTCAGAGCAGCTAACAAACTCCTTTCCCTTCCCCTCCCCACAACAGACACCCTGTGAGGTAGGCGGGGCTCAGAGAGCTCTTGACAGAAACTGCTCTTTTTCAAGAACAGCTCTTATCAGAGCTACGGTTTGCCCAAGGCCATCCAGCCAGGTGTAAATGGAAGAGTGGGGAATCACACTCGGATTTGAATTCTAGATTCTAGGACTGCAGTACACTGGGCATTATCCTATCTCTCTGTCAAAGCTTACAACACTGAATTAAAGATGGGAAAAATCAGGAGCAACCTTCAAAGTGCACTTACTGTTGCTTAGCTTTACCCATGGCTGACATTACTAAAAGCAATAGAACTACATAAAGAAAAATGAATCCCAGTTAAATGAAGTGCATGGTAATTCATGACATGCTGCAGAACCCCAAATGGAGAACAAGCACAGTTACTTATTTTAGTGATCAGTTGCAACAATAGTTTCCACCCTCCAGAGATCAGTTCCTCTCGGAGAAATGTCAGCTTTGGAGGGTGGACTCTATTGCACTACATCCAAACTGAGCTCCCCTCACCCCCCTACTCCACCTTCCCTAGGGTCCACCCCAAGATCTCCAGGAATTTCCCAAGTTGCAGTTGGCAACCTTAGCTGCAACCTGGGGACTGACACTGTATAATTATATTCTTTGATGAAGCACAACTTCTCCCACCCTATTTCTGCTATGACCCGTCCTGGACATTTTATCTTGCTGATCTCCCTGCTGTGTGAGATACCTGCAGCCCAGTTGCTATAAGCATAAGCAAAATTAGGGTGATGAGGGATGTAGAAATGGGCAGAAGCTGCAGCTGCCTGCTCTCCTGCTATAACGCAGAATTAAAAATTATAGTTTCAATCAACTGCCTTCAGCCAGGCAACTCTGTTGATAACATCTTGCTTCCCACCCCATGGCAAAAAAAGAAAAAAACAGAACGGAAATACTCAAGTTCATAGAAATCCTTATACTGACGTCAACATTTTAACACGACTAACTACAAGGAGCCCCCCATTGGTTTCAGAATTGGGGCAGACCAACAATTAAATATTTTCAGTTCCCTTTAAGAAGGAACAACCACCACTTTGTCTCAGCAAGTATTTCATAGAAAGCCAATTCAACTCAGAAGCCAGCCAGAGGTCACCAGCATATCTACACAGAGACTGTAACAATGACCCATGCTAGGCAATTTGAAATATATATCCCTCACTAGGAAGTTACAAAACACATCATGGGAATCGGTTGCAAATCATATTCTAATAATATTCAATGGAACTTGGCGGTGACTATTCCAAAGACTGCAAATATGCCACCACTACATGAACGGCTGACCCAAACCCCGTTTTCATCTACCTGGTAATAGCTGCATGTAGCCATCAGACGCAGTCAACAGAACACACATCCACCGTTCACATCCCTCTGCGGCTCGTTCAAAGCCAAACCTATGCAGATCATGAAGTGATGGGAAGTTGCAGAGTCTGCATAATTCATAAAACTGAGGAGGTGGTATCCAGATGTCTTGAGACTTAACGAGTTCAATAGCTTCTGGGGGCTCTGTCCACTGGAAAAAAAGGAAGAACAAGCTGATCATCATCGTTTTATAACTTCCCAATCACCGGACCATTTTGGATTTTCTATCATTAGCCAGTAGTACTGCAGTAACAACATAACCTCTTTTCTGCCACAACTCAAACATGTAAGGGGTGGTCTGCGTTTTCAGCTGCAACTTGAAAAGAAGCGGAAAAGCCTCCATGGTACTTAGGAAACCTATGTGATCTGACCCTAGGCCAGCCATTCTCTTTCAGCTTAACCTACTTCACAGGGCTATTGTGTAGATAAAATAGAGGAGAGAACCATGCCCTGCCCTGAGCATATTGGAAGGCCATGATAAAAAAAATGTAGCCATGCATAAACAAATAGGGATAACATGTGCAGATAGCTGAAGTACTGGAATTTCCCATTCAGGTCTGAGGTGAATGGATGATGGTGGTGGGGCCCAGAGAGCTGCTTCCAGTCAGAGCAGACAATGCTGAGCTAGAAGACCAAGTGGGGAGCAGTTGTGCCAAGCTGGGTGCCAACCTGGTAAAAGCAATGTCCGGAAGTTGCAATAGCTATCAGGTCCCATGAGGACTGTACCACTGCAGTCTTTTGTAAACCCATCCTTTGTGATAGTCTTGGATCTGGACAGGCGGTGGAGCTGTTGTAGTGACAAAGCAGTTTCAAGCAAACATGCCTTCCTAGTGAAGACCAAGAGAGCCAAGCTATGAGCTCAGGCACTTGCTATTCTTCAAGTGGTGGCTGCTGCCTAGAATTCCTAGAAGGTGGCAGGAGCTCCCCCCTCTCCCTGCACTGGGAGGAGCATAGAAGGGATCTGGAAGAGGTACAGCAAGAAAAACAGGCACTATGAAACACATCAGCGGGCCCCAACATCCAGCCTGAAAAAGTCTGGGTGAACTTGAAAGCTTCCTCACTTCCTGGTGACAAATTCCAGAGGTGCAGTCATGTCAGTCCGTGATAGTAAAACAAGGTATCTTGTGACACCGTGAAGACTAACAGGTTTCTTATGGCTTCAGCGGACTACACAACACTTCACACATTTGACAAAGGAAGTACATACCCACAAACGCTAGTTCTGTCACAGGAAGTCTGTTTGCCTCCCAGGTGCTATTTGAAAAAGGTTAAGGAATTCAAGGATCTAGGTCTCTTCTCCCATGATAGGTGAATGCAGTGTATATAAGGCTGTCTACTTTGTTTTTTTTTTAATCTGACATTATTCTAATGCCTTTTAACTGCCTCATGACAGGCTGAAATTCAGTCAGCACAGCTCTTCACTATCACAGCGTGTACCTCTTCAGTCATAGAATCATAGAATGTTAGAGTTGGAAGGGACCTTGCAGGTCATCTAGTCCAACCCCCTGCACTCTGCAGGAGCATAGCCGAAAGATAGCCCTACAACATACCCGAAAGATGGTCGTCCAGCCTCCGCTTGAAAACGTCCAGCGAAGGAGCATCCACCACCTCCCGAGGCAGACTATTCCATTACTCAACCACTCTTACAGTTAGGTTTCTCCTGATATTTAGCTGATAACAACTCCCTTGTAATTTCCACCCATTAGATCTAGTCTTGCAATCCGGAGCAAGAGAGAATAGATCTTCTCCATCTTCTACATGACAGCCCTTCAAATACTTGAAGACTACAATCATGTCCCCTCTAAGCCTTCTCTTTCCCAGGCTAAACATACCCAACTCTTTCAGCCTTTCCTCATAAGACTTGGATTCAAACCCTCTCACCATCCTGGTTGCCCTCTTCTGGACACACTTGAGCTTGTCAACATCCTTCCTAAAATGTGGTGCCCAAAACTGGACACAGTACTGCACTCGAGACTTCCTTCCACGTAGACGCAGAGCCATTTACAAACACTCGTTGAGTACGATTTTTCAACCAACCATAAATCCATCCAACGGTTGCACCATCCAGCCCACACTTGAATATCTTCAAGGATATCATGAGAAACTTTGTCAAATGCTTTACTGAAATCTAGATATATCCACAGCATTGCCAGAGTCAACCATTTTAGTAACTCTGTCAAAAAAGGAGATAAGGTTGGTCTGGCATGACTTATTCTTGATAAAGCCATGCTGGCTACTACCAATTAACTCATTCTGCTCAAGGTGCTCACAGACAGAGCGTTTAATAATCTGCTCTAGAATTTTCCCAGGTATTGATGTCAAACTGACAGGCCTGTAATTTCCTGGGTCTGCCTTTTTTCCCTTCTTGAAGATCGGGACAACATTAGCTCTTCTCCAGTCTTCCAGCACAACACCAGTATACTCCAGTCTTCTCCAGTCATGCGTACAAATAAAGGCGCAAGAACTTTGCCAGAAGAATTTTTTTAAAAAACTTGGTGACACAATCCTAGGCTCTTTATCACCAAATTTCAGATATCAAGGGCCAAAAGGAGGACAGTGCTTAGTTCAACCTACCACAGGAACAGGTGTGTTAGTCTGCTGTTGCAAAAATAGACAGGAATCTAGTGTCACCTTGAAGACTAGCTAGGTTTTATTCCAGCATAAAATTTCATGGTAGTGGGCTCTAATCCCAAACTTAAAATCTTACCACTAGACTCCAGCTTCTTTTAGTGCAACAAGATTGTTTTGGACTTCATCTACTTGGAAGGCTAGAATATGTTTGAACACACACACTTCAGAGAGATAGCTGTATTGGTCTGGTGCAACCAAAACCACCAGCAGTGCTTTGGGGTGGAAGTCTGAGTCTCCGGCTCATGGGCTCAGCAGAAGAGTGTGTTCCAAAGTAGCTTGCAGCTTTCTATCTTAAGCATACGTTACCATCTGAAGCCCTGTTCCAAAACTATGAAGACCGAAGTCTTAAATTATGTAACTGCACCACTGAAAAACAATTTTAAAAGGGAAGCTTGCATCATCTTAAAGGTAAACAGATTTGCTGTGCCAGCTGACAAAGCAGGTTCGATTCCAGGAAAGCTTGTGGTATCATAAGACAACAATCTGGGAAAGGGGAACTGACTGTAGGGTAAGACCAATGGAACTCAGTGGGCTTTTTTCCTCAGTTCGACATGCCTCAGGCTACTCTTGCAGAATGTCACCACAAGACACTTTTGGCATGTGTTCTTTTATGACTTTTCAGGACGTTCTGATAACAGTACAGAGCAGGGGCGGAACAGGGTGCAGGCAAGGGCGGATTAACCATTAAGCAGACTAAGCACGTGCTTAGGGCACCAGGGCCATAGGGGGCACCACAAAGTTGGGGAAAGGGTGGGGAAAAAAAACGAATGAAGACTTGTAAAAAAAAAAAATGGCTAACTTGTGAAATATTAAAATAGATGTTGTATTGCATTTTTGTAGAACTTTATGTAGCCCAAGCTTGGCTTGGCTTTGTACAGTATATTGTGTTATCATATGAATAAATTTTTGTATTGCTGCAACCTGCATTGTATATCTGGTCAGACAGGTCATAAGAACATAAGAGACGCCAATGTTGGATCAGGCCAAAGGCCCATCCAGTCCAACACTCTGTGTCACACAGTGGCCAGAAATACCAGTGCCATCAGGAGGTCCAGCAGTGGGGCCAGGACATTAGAAGCCCTCCCACTGTTGACCCCCCCCCCAAGCACCAAGAAGACAGAGCATCACTTGCCCCAGAGCCCCTAGCTATACCTTGTGGCTAATAGCCACTGATGGACCTCTGCTCCATATGCTTATCTAATTCCCTTTTGAAGCCGTCCATGCTTGTAGCACCCACCACTTCCTGTGGCAGTGAATTCCATGTGTTAATCACTCTTTGGGTGAAGAAGTACTTCCTTTTATCCGTTCTAACCCGACCGCTCTGCAGTTTCATGGAGTGCCCACGAGTTCTTGTATTGTGAGAAAGGGAGAAAAGTACCTCTTTCTTTACCTGCTCTTTCCCATGCATAATCTTATAAACCTCGATCATGTCACCCCTCAGTCGTCTTTTCTCCAAGCTAAAGAGCCCTAAGCGCTTTAACCTTTCCTCATAGGGAAAGTGTTCCAACCCTTTTATCATTCGAGTTGCCCTTTTCTGCACTTTTTCCAAAGCTATAATATCCTTTTTAAGGTGTGGTGCCCAGAACTGCACACAGTATTCCAAATGAGGTCTCACCATTGATTTATATAGGGGCATTATTATATTGGCTGATCTGTTTTCAATACCCTTCCTAATAATCCCCAGCATAGCATTGGCCTTCTTTATTGCAGTCACACACTGTCTCGACATTTTCAGTGAGTTATCCACTACAACTCCAAGATCTCTCTCTTGCTCAGTCTCTGCCAGTTCAGACCCCATCAATGTGTATTTATATTTAGGATTTTTGGCTCCAATGTGCATCACCTTGCACTTGGCCACATTGAACCCCATTTGCCATGTTGACGCCCACTCGCCCATCCTTGACAGATCCCCTTGGAGTGCCTCACAATCCTCACTGGTTTTCACCACCCTGAACAACTTTGTATCATCCGCAAATTTAGCCACTTCACTGCTTACTCCCATCTCCAAATCATTAATGAACAAGTTAAAAAGCAGTGGACCAAGTACTGATCCCTGCGGTACCCCACTGCTTACCACCCTCCACTGAGAAAATTGCCCACCTACACTCACTCTCTGTTTTCTATGAACTAGCCAGTTTTTGATCCATAAAAGGACTTGTCCTTCTATCCCATGATTTTTGAGCTTACTTAGGAGCCTTTGATGAGGAACTTTATCAAAAGCTTTCTGGAAGTCAAGGTAAATAATATCTATTGGATCCCCCTTGTCCACATGTTTGTTCACCCCCTCAAAGAACACTAACAGGTTAGTGAGACAAGATCTTCCCTTACAGAAACCGTGCTGAGTCTGCCTCAATAGGTTTTGTTCATCTATGTGCCTACTAATTCTTTCCTTAATAATGGTTTCCACCAATTTACCCGGTATCGACGTCAGACTGACTGGCCTGTAATTTCCCGGATCTCCTCTGGAACCCTTTTTAAAGATGGGAGTGACATTAGCTACCTTCCAATCCTCAGGAATGGAGGCAGATTTTAAGGAAAGATTACATATCTTTGTCAGGAGATCTACAAGTTCACATTTGAGTTCTTTCAGAACTCTCGGATGTATGCCATCTGGGCCTGGTGATTTTTCAGTTTTTAAGTTGTCTATCAGTTTTAGGACCTCCTCTCTCGTCACCTCAATCTGACTCAGGTCTTTCAACACCCCTCCTGAAATCAGTGGTTCTGGAGTGGGCAAGCACTTCTCATCTTCCACAGTGAAGACGGAGGCAAAAAATGCATTTAGCTTCTCAGCCATTTCCCTATCATCCTTCAATACTCCTTTTACCCCTTGGTCGTCCAAGGGCCCCACTGCCTCCCTGGCTGGTTTCCTGTTTCTAATGTATTTGAAGAAAGTTTTATTGTTGGTTTTTACGTTTTTTGCTATATGCTCCTCATATTCCCTTTTTGCCTGCCTGACCTCAGACTTGCATTTTATTTGCCATAGCCTGTGTTCCGTTTTATCAGCCTCACTGTGACTAGCTTTCCACTGCTTAAAGGAATTCTTTTTACTTTTTACAGCCTCCATTACTCTGTTTGTTAACCATGCAGGCTTTTTCCTATACCTGTTTGTGCCTTTCCTAACCTGCGGAATATATATTTTTTGAGCTTCTAGGATCGTAGTTTTAAATAGATCCCAAGCTTCCCCAATTGTTTTGACCCTTTCTACTTTTCCTTTCAGTTTCCTCCCCACGTGTCCCCTCATATCAGAGAAATTACCCCTTTTAAAGTTAAAAATGGTTGTGTGAGTCTTTTTGGCCAATTCTCTATTTGTACAAATGATGAACTCAACAACATTATGATCACTGTTTCCAAGCGGTGCAATCACTTTTACATCTCTCACCAGGTCTTGAGTGTTACTTAGGACCAAATCAAGGATCGCCTCTCCCCTGGTAGGTTCCGTGACCATCTGCTCCATAGCACAGTCATTTAGAGTGTCTAGAAACTCAATCTCTTTTTCCCGGCTAGAACACATATTGACCCAATCAATGTGTGGGTAGTTAAAATCACCTATTATTACACAGTGTTTTTGTCTAGTTGCTATCTTTAAGGCATTCATCATTTTATAATCCTCCTCTATCTTTTGATCTGGTGGGCGATAACAAACTCCCAGTGTTAAGTTTCCTTTTGGCCCCCCTATTTCAACCCATAGAACTTCCAGAAGCGAATCCAATTCACTTAGCCTCTCAATCTTTCTAGACTTTATACCCTCTCTGACATACAGAGCTACCCCACCTCCAACCCTTCCCCCCCTATCCTTCCGATATAATATATAACCGGGAATCACTGTGTCCCACTGATTTTCCTCATCCCACCAAGTTTCAGAAATACCCACAATGTCTATTTTTCCCTCCGACACCAAGCACTCCAACTCCCCGATTTTACCTCGGACACTTCTAGCATTTGTATAGAAACAGCTGTAATTTCCCTTACAAGTTAAGCCTGCATCCTTCCTCTTGCTATCTCGAGTCGTTGTCCGGCAGTCCATGTCACCAGCCATGGCCTCTGTGGACAATTTCAATTCACCTCCCTGTAGAAAAGCAACCGGTACCCCCTCACCTCTCTCAGATGAGCCAACCCGAACCAGAGACTTTTCATCTCCTGTCGGCTTTCCCCCAATATTTAGTTTAAAAGCTGCTCTGCCACCTTTTTGATTTTAAGTGCCAGCAGCCTGGTTCCTTCTCGGGACAAGTGGAGACCGTCTCGCCTGTACAGCTCCCTCTTGTTCCAAAAAGCATCCCAGTGCCTAACAAACCTGAACCCTTCCCCCCTACACCATTGTCTCATCCACGCATTGAGACTCCTAATCTGTGCCAACAGGTCAACAACTAAAATGGACTGGGTCAGTGTGGAAAGGAGGGGGGCACCAAGTGAGCCTTAATCTGCCCCTGGGTGCAGGACTCAAGAAAAGACAGGAGTGGTGAAATGTCCTGTTTTGCAGGACAGGTGAATTTTGTCCTCCAAATTTCTGGGCTGTGTTTCTGTCCAACCAAGTCAGCTAAGGAGGCCGGTCTCCTGAGCAGCCACAGAGCACCTAGGAAGCTATCTCTAGAGAGCTACGAAAAGCTTCCCATCCAGACAGCACCAGCATAGCACTCGGGGGAGTTGCGTTTCTATTTCTATTACAGCCATTATGCATGGATTTGCATCTAGGGATGTAAATAAGCAAATGCAAACTTTGTGCACATTCTCCACCCCTTTTGAGGGTTCTTCTCCTTTGGTCGTCTAGGAACTGGGCAGCCCAGTTAGTCTGAAGCACCATCATATATTTATTAAACTTATCTCCTGCCCTACCCCACAAAGACAGAAGCACGGGGGAGGGCCTTAATACAGACAACCACCATTTATTCCCACATAAACTTCTGTGAGTCAGAGCCTCACTTCATGAAAGTTTGGGGCAGGAAGAGACTGTGTCCATTCGTAGCCAGGTGCCACTACACTCTTGTTTTATTCTTTTAATAAGACAAGGTGGAGGGAGTCCAGGAGGGGGGCGAGGGGAAGAGTGTGCAGTCGTTGGGAGGTGAGGGGGAAGAAGGCACCTTTCTGTGGCCCCCCCCCCGAATCTGCTAGGGTTGCTACGCAATGTTCCCTCTAAGATGTAGAGTCTTGTGAGCAACAATCCTACTTGGTGAGCTGCTGGCATTAAAGGTGTGAGCGAGGGATTTGGCTCCTGCATAAATTAGTTTGCTGTGGAGCCCGCCTTCCTGAGCGGAGGCAAAAATGAGTGAGCCAGAGGCTAAAAAACTGTGAGCTGGCTCACACTAACTCAGCTTAGAGGGAACACTGGTTGCTAGGTCCCCCCTGGCCACCAGCGGGGGATGGGCTGCCAAATCCAGGTTGAGAAACTCCTGTTGATTTGGGGAGGTAGGCTCGGGAGGGCAAGGAGCTCAGTGGGGTACAAGGCCCTAGACTGGGTCCACCCTCCAAAAGCCTCCATTTTCTCCAGGAGAACTGATCTCTGTAGTCTGGAGAGGAGCTGTGATTCCGGGGGTCCCCAGGCCCCACCTGGGGGCTGGCACCCCTAGCGCCTCCTCCTCCTCCTCCTCCTCACCTGGCAGGCGGTGACCTCCACCTGGTCGTGGGAGGCGGGCGGCGGGCCTTGCCCGAGGCAGCAGAGGTAGAAGGCGGTGTCGTAGCGCCGGCCGCGGCCCACGGGGGTCAGCCAGTTGCTCCACTCGTGCAGCGCCCAGATGTTGGGCACGCAGCGCAGGTGCCGGCAGAGCTGCAGGAAGCAGGCCGGCTGCCGCTGCACCCGCAGCCGCCACTCGGCCAGCTCGGGGGCCGGCGGGAGGGGCCCGGGGG
>NW_015160262.1:198911-241709 GCF_001447785.1 Gekko japonicus | reverse complement strand
CACCACGCCGCCCGGGAAGACGTGGGCGCTGGGCATGAACGCGCTGCGGGGGCTCCGCCGCAGCAGCAGCACGTGGTAGTCGAAGGAGGGGGAGGAGGAGGAGGAGGACCCGGGCCGACGCCGGGCCCCAGTCCCGACGCCGGGCGCCGCCGGGCCCGGGCCGACACCGCCGGCCGTCAGGAGCACCGTGGCGGCCTCACGCCAGTGCCGCAGCCGCGAGTTCATCCCGGCGAAGTCGCCGTCGATTTCCTGCCGGTGGGAAGGTGAGTCCGAGGTCGGGCGCATGGCCGCCGCCGCCAACCACCCAGCGGCCTTGGAACGGATTCTGAGGCAAACGGGCGGGGAGGAGGCGGCGGCGGCGGCGGCCTATGAGGGGAAAGCAGGAGGAGGAATAAAGGATTCGGCGTCCACACGCCTCCCCAGGGTTTGACAGCCAGAGGGGTTAACGTGAGGTGCCGGAGCTCTGGTGCACAACTAACTTTACCCGGCCTCCTGGCTTTGAGAGAAAAGGTGTGAAAGAGAGCGGGGCGATTATATGGCCCGTTGGATTTGGCGGGAAGAGGGTGGAAGAAAGAAGACGGGTGTCAGAAAAATTATTCCCTTTCCTGGAGTACATCGGGAGAAATACTAAGGCAAACCAGGCGATTCCCCGGGGGGAAAAAATTAATGTTTTGTTTTTGTACTAATGTTAATTGACTTGTATTTTAGTCTGTCACTGCTCCTGTTTAGGGAAGCTCAAGTGGTTAAGACGCTGAACTGCAGGCTGTGGAAGGTCAGTAGTTCAGCAGTTCGAGACCCGCGTGCCGCATGACGGAGTGAGCTCCTGTCTCTAGTTCCAGCTCCTGCCAACCTAGCAGTTCGAAAGCAAGAAATTGCAAGTAGATAAATAGGTACCACTTCAGTGGGAAGGTAACAGCGTTCCGTGCGCCTTGGTGTTTAGTCATGCTGGCCACATGACCACGGAAATGTCTTCAGACAGCGCTGGCTCTTCGGCTTTGAAACAGAGATGAACACCGCAACCCTAGAGTCGGATTCGTCTGGCTATCGAGCAAGGGAACCTTTACCTTTATGCTTCATCTTATCTTGTTAAGGTTATGTTACGTTTATTCATGTTACAAATTTAAAATAAAAAGTTTTTTTAAAAAGAGAGAGAGAGAGAGAGATGTGTGCCGGGGCTCAGGTTTGCAACTGCACGTCCGGATTGGGCAGCAGAGGTGTCAGAATGAGAGGTGCTGGGGCTCAGGCGTTGCAAATTATGCACCCTCCTGGATCTGACAGGAAGAGGGTGACAAGGAGAAAGGTGCTGGGGCTCAGGTTCACAACGTCTTCCTGGGCTTGATAGCAAAGGAGTGAAAACGAGAGAGGTGCTGGGGATCAGGTTCTGCAAGTACCACATGCACTCCCAGATTGGACAGGAAGGGGATTAAGATGAGATACGTGCTGGGCCCCAGGTTCACATCACGACTACACACCGATGGATTTGTCTGGAAGAGGGTAAGAAAGAGCAGTGTGCCAGGTCTCAGGTTCACAAATACTGGTCCACATGTATTTGACAGCAAAGGAGTAAAAATGCGAGGGGTGCTGGGGATTAGATCTGGCAACGACATCCCCTCCTGGATTTGACAGGAAGAGGGTGAAAAGGAGAGGGGTGCTGGGGCTCCGGATCGCAACTACAGGGCAAAATGGATTCGACAGCAAAGGTGTTAAAATGAGAGGTGCTGGGGCTCATTTTTTGAAAATTGTGCACCCTTCTGGATTTGACAGTCAGGAAGAGGGTAACAAAGAGAGAGGTGCTGGGGCTCCAGTTCACAACTACATGCCCACATTGATTTGACAGCAAAGGAGTCAAAATATGAGGTGCCGGAGCTCCCCCTGTATTTCACAGGAAGGGGTGAAAATTAGAGAAGTACCAGGGAATTCATTCTACAATTTACACAGCCTCATAGATCTGAGGTGACTTGTTTTATTTACTTATTAAAACATTTTTATCCCATTTTTCCTCATGGCTCAAAGGCAGCTGACAATAATAGTTAAAACAACACCTCCGATCAGAGGGAGGAGGGTTTCCTTCTTTTGCAGAGGTTTCTCTGCAGCACCCAGTTTCGGAGGCAACCCTGTTCAACTTTCCTTTTTAGGTATGGAATAAGATATATTATAAGTATAAAATACGTGTGTATGGAGGGAATCCAGCTAAAGAAGAAAAGAAATCTGAGATAAATTAAGGAAGAATCTAATAATGTTTAGATTATGAATTAGAGGAAGTTGTACAGTGGTCTGGCTAAGCAGGTAAAGAAAGGGAATAAAATAACAAGGATGGAGATTATTTATATGCTTTCAATGTTTAATATGATTTCTAGAAAGAGGAGAATATATGGAAAATGAAGTGTTAAGATATGTATAAAATATATGGATACATGTACACTCAATAAAATATTAATCATAAAAAACCCATAAATAAAATCGCAAACTCCAAATCTCTCCCTTTTTAAAAGATACCTGCCACTGCTATTCAAAGCAAATTCTCAATAAAAATAGCAACTGAAACCAAGGATCAAGTGGGCCTGAAATAACCACAGTGCTGCCTATCCCAATATAGCTTTATTACCTTGTTGTATGAGCCAGAGCTTCCTTCTATTATTGACTGGACACTATTTTAAGGTTGTGTATTGTGATTAAAGTTAGTGTCAGTTAACACTGCCGTGTCTTTGGAATGTGTGGGGAGTGATCCTCTTTCCTGGAACACTAAAGATGTCTACTGTCTGAGTTGTTATCTGTGTATGCTTTTTTGACAGCTGCTCCTGACCTGCTGAGAACAAACGGCTCACTTTTCTCCTGCTCATTTTCTCTCTCACGCGCAGGACCATGCACAATGCTTATTGGCTTATGCTTGTAATGGGGGGTGCTTTGAGACTACTATAAACTTTGGGTGCCCTGCTGCTTTGGGCCATTCCTGACTGACCTTGGATGTGCCAGCTGCTACCGACTCGCTGGGAACAAACGGTTTCTCCTTTGCCTGCTCTCTTTCCCCTGTGCGCGGACTTTGCTTATTGGCCTTTGTTTGTAGGGGGGTGGGTGTTTTGAAACTAGTATAATTCAGGGTGCCTTGATGCTTCGGGCCATTCCTGACACAAGAAGTACACGTGTCATAGTTATGAACTACCAATAAACAGAATTCTTATGAAGAGCTGTGTGGTGCGATCTGACTATTGAACCCTGACAGAGTGTCAGAAATCATCTTCCCCTCAGTCCATATCTCTCCTGACTGAAATGAGCGAAGGCGAGGAAGAAATAGTCCTGGTGACAACTGAGGAGACCGTGCTTGTGACTACATCCCCCCCCCCACCACGGTGTCGAGCACCATTCCCGAGGATGCAGGAGATGCACCAGGGAGGTTCTTCCTGGGACCAGTGGGGGGAACAAGGCCACGTGTGACATCAACCCTTCGTGGCCCGCGATGGGGGAAATTCAAGGCAGACACCCAGGAGACGTGGATGCTTACTCCGGGGCCGCACCGAGGGAGCCGCTATGACCAGCCTTGAAGGCCATGGCCCCGAGAGGGGGGAGAGCTAGTGCATTGCAGGCTGAGTGAAGGAGTTACTGGAACGGTCCTATGGAGACATGATGAAACAAGTGGAATAATAGCTTCTGAGCATCCCACAGATCGTAGCCGAGGTGGTGCAGCATGAAATCCGTCTCCAGCAACCGGCGCAACCTGCCCCAGGAGCGCCGGCAGTACCAGGGATTCTGGGGCAACCAGCTCTGCCAGCCCCCCTTCCCCCGAGACCAAATGCCGGAGCCTTGACCCCGAGATGGGCCGGAGGTACATAAGCCGACTGAGCTATTGGATGCCACGTTCGATGGGACGCCTGGGAAGCTGGCGTTCTTCGTGGTGCAAGTGGAGAACTTTATCACTAACTGGGGCCATCTGTTTCCCACCGAAGAGAGGCGTGTGGACTACATTGCCTCGCATCTACGTGATGAGGCAGTGGACTGGTACATGAGCCTTCATAATTCGGAGGGCCCCGAACTCAAGCGAGTGGATGAATTCATGTGGGCTCTCCGGGTGCAGTATGGAGGACCCGAATGCTAGTGAACACACGCGTGCCTACTTGCGCACCTTTAGCAAGGTAAGAAGACGGTGCGTGAATACACTGAGGCATTCAGAAAGCAAGCCACGAAGATCCAGGGCTGGTCGGATGGTGTGATGGCAGAGCAGTACCTGCTAGGTCTGCACCCTGAGATTTGTGAGACGGTCCTGCGTAGTGTTCAACCGGTGTCCCTTCACGCCAGGATGCGGGAAGCGGCTGACGCAGAGAACCGCCTGAGGACCATCCGCATAGACAACGCAGCCACCCTGGGAAAGGTCGGACCGCCAACGGTCAAACCCAAGATCCCTAAACCCAAAGAGGGCTTGCGGGACCAGCGCATGAAGCAAGGTTTGTGCCTGAGATGTGGATAAGCAGGTCACTTTGCCGCCGCCTACCCAGGAGGGGGAACCCCAACTGTACTCAGGAAGGAGCCAGAAAAGAAGTGGGTGGACGCCCCAGCATGGAAGAGTGTGGCCCAGCCGAAGTTCCAACAGGCGCTGCAAGCTGAAGTTCCTGCGGAGGAGCTACTCACGAGTAGCGATGAAGAAGATGAGCCGGTGGGAAAAGGGAGATCGATTTCCTCGGCTATCACATCTCCCCTAAGGGGTTGGAGATGACCCATACTGGGGTGGGAGCCACCTCACACCCGGAGGCAGCTCCAAGCGTTCCTTGGATTCACCAATTGTTATAGATTTTTCGTCAATTTTGCTCAGGTGAGCTTACCGCTCACGGATTTGTTAAAAACGAAAGGAATGGGACCCAAGAGTACTCGGCCAGGTGCCAAGCTGATGTGGCCGATCGGATGTTAGGAGGCGTTTGATCGTTTGAAGGCTCTGTTCACGTCTGAACTTGTTTTAGCACACCCCAACGAAAATAAAAAATTTATTGTGCAAGTTGATGCATTAGATGTCGCTATAGGCGGTGCCATCTTGCAAGAAGAGGGGGGATGGGAGATTGCATCCCCTCGCCTATGTCTCCCGTAAGTTCAATGACACTAAGCGCTCTTGGTCGATATGGGACAAGGAAGCGGGGTCGATTAAGTGGGCCCTCTCGGCCTGGCGCCACTGGTTGGAGGGGGCACGGGTGCCTTTTGAAATCTGGACCAATCATAAGAACTTGGAGGTATTGCGGACGTCCCGCAACCTTAACGCTAAGCAGTTGCGATGGGCGGATTTCTTTTCCAAGTTCAATTTCACCCGCCACCATTTCCCGGGCAAAGCCAACTCGCTGGCGGATGCATTCTCCCGCCTACCTCAACACGACAGTCAGTGTGAGGGCGTGCTGGACTCGATATTCACTCCCTCCCAGTTGGGGTGGGCAGTCTTAACTCACAGCCAGGCAAAAGCCTCGCCCCCTGTGGTAGAGGGGGGTTGGGAAATGAAGTTCACCTCCACCCTCTCGGACACTGATCGGAAAAAGCTGGAAAGGGAGGGGGAGGTTGAAGAGAGGGCAAACGGCTGTTGGTATCGTGGACACAAATTGTTTGTTCCGGCTGCCTTGTGGGGGGAGGTTATGTCTGTAGTGCATGGCAGCAAACTGGCAGAGCACCTAGGCTTTGTAAAATAATTGCATTTAGTACAGCGCCAGTTCTGGTGGCCCAGGATGAGGAAGGATCTTTCCCTGTTTGTTCAGTCATGCCAAACATGCATCATGTGCAAGCCCCGCCTGGGTAAACCGCCAGGATTGTTGTTGCCTCTGCCCACCCTGGGACAGACTTGTCTTGTGACCCAGCCTGACTCCCTAGCTCTACCGTGACACGTACATCAAGTTGGATGAGGGCAAGGTCCAATTCTTCTCTCCCAATCACTGACTTGCCCCCCAGTAGGGGGAAAACAATTATATGGGTAATTGTGGATCTTTTTACCAAGCAAGCCCATTTTGTCCCATTTGGCCTATGGCCCGTGTCCTGGCCAAAGCATTTCTCCAGCATGTTTTTAGACTGAATGGGTGGAGGTGGACCACATTAAAGCCCCTTTGCTTTTGCGCGAGTTTCATCTTCGTTTCCTGCAGAAACCGGGGGGAAGGGTTTTAGGGGGGCAGGATGTCAGTTAACACTGCCATGTCTTTGGAATATGTGGGGAGTGATCCTCCTTCCTGGTACACTAAAGATGTCTACTGTCTGGGTTGTTATCTGTGTATGCTTTTTTGATCTTGGGCTTCCAGCTGCTCCTGACCTGCTGAGAACGAACTGCTCACTTTTCTCCTGCTCACTTTTCTCTATTGCGCAAGGGACCATGCACAATGCTTATTGGCTTATGCTTGTAATGGGTGGTGCCTTGAAACTATTATAACTTTGGGTGCCTTGCTGCTTTGGGCCATTCCTGACAAAAAACATTCAAGTGTCATAGTTATGAACTACCAATAAACAGAATACTTCTTATGAAGCGCTGTCTGGTGTGATCTGACTATAGAACCTGACAGTTAGTCACTTGTCTCATTACTATCGTTGTAAATATTGTCATTACTAGGTTTTTATTTATTTATTTATTTTTTCAACTTGCATCCCGCCTTGCTGGACAAGCTGGCTCATGGCGGCTTACAGATATTAAAATGCAATAAAAGCATAAATACAATAAAATTCATATAAACTACATAAAATACTAACATAGATAAATAAATAAATGTTGAAAGGCAGCTGTATAAGGCAGTATTTTAGGAGGAGAGCCATAGACACAGTTAGTCTCCATTCTCTCAGTTTGAAATCAGAACCAGATGCAAAAACCTCCATTTTCCATGAGTGTCAGCAAACATTCAGAATGCTGCTGGCTAAAACAATCACAATTATTGTAAAATAATCGCAAAAACAATTATTGTAAAATAATCACAAAATTATTAACGTAGATTTATGATCATGTAACAAAAGTCAGCACACCAAATTCATGTGTTAACCTTTCCAAACAATCATGTATACTGTGAAAATTGAAATCTCTCCATGATCATTGTATAGTTCAGACTAACTCTAAACCATGATTTAATCCTTCTTTAGAATCTTGGCAACTGGGAAAAAATTGTGAACCCCAGTTTGTTTAGGTGACCACATTTGGATGACATGGCAAACTGGCCTGAAAGCGTTCTAGAGGAGGAAGTCTCCAATCTTGGCTCTGCGCACAGTGCAAGGAAGGAGGACTCACACATAAAAGAATAAACCGTCCTTGTACTCATCATGAACAAACTCCGGTTTGTTTGTGATGTCCAAATAGAGCCTTTTGTCAATAGTGAGGCTCAAAGGGGACAATTCTCTTTATTAGAATGTTGAATTGGAACCAGGCAGCTTGTATCAAGTTTAAATTAATACAGGTTTTTGGAACCATTTTCAGCACATGTTAATTCATTTGGAAGCTTTTGCAAACTATACTTAGGACCTAACAGATATAGCTGAGCTGCAAGTTCATTTGATGTTAGCTTGGCACAGGTTCATTATATTAAAAAATAACTGGGACAAAACATTGTCATAACTATAATTGGACACAAAACTGGACATCTGTTGACTCTTTTTTTCTCTTAGATACATTATATTGCTATTTATTATGGCAAGAAACAGAAGGAGTGCTGCAGGGAGCAATTCTCTCCCCCATGTTGTTTAATATCTATATGCGCCCCTTTGCCCAGATTATCCGGCGGTATGGGCTGGGTTGTCACCAGTATACGGATGACACCCAGCTCTATCTACTGATGGACGGCTGCCCAGAGATCTGGATGAGGCGTTACAAGCTGTGACTAGATGGTTACGAAAAGCCGATTGAAGTTAAATCCATCTACGATGGAGGTCCTGTACCTTAGTCGTGGGGGACTGAGTTAGGAAAGGCTCCCAACCTTCTATGGGGCTCCATTAGTGCCAACGTCAAGGCTGAAGAGTCTGGGGGTGTTTCTGGACACCTCCTTTTCAATGGAGGCCCAGGTCTGCCTTTTTCCATCTGCCAGGTCTGCCTTTTTCCATCTGGGACAGATCAGGCAGTTGGCCCCATATTGCACCCCCCGGGACCTAGCTACAGTGACCCATGCAATGTTTACTTCTAGACCGGACTACTGTAACTCTCTCCATGTGGGGCTGCCCTTGACTGTGCTCCAGAAGTTACAGCTAGTGCAGAACGCGGCAGCACGGGTGTTGATGGTGACGTCTGTGCGGGCACACATCCACCCAGTGCTGTGCGAACTGCACTGGCTACCTATTGAATTCCGGATCTATTTCAAGGTGCTGGTGCTCATCTTCAAAGCCCTGTACAGCCAGGGGCCAGCAAACCTTTGAGACTGCCTCTCCCTATATGAACCCCATAGGGCACTGAGGTCTTCAAATCAACACCTCTTAACAGTCCCCAGCCCCAGGGACATTGGACTATGTCAACCAGGACTGGGGCTTTCTCGGCCCTGGCCCCTACCTGGTTGAATGAGTTCCCATATGAGATCAGGGCCCTGCAGGATCTACTACAATTCCTCAGAGCCTGCAAGATGGCACTCTTCCACCGAGCCTTTGGTTGAGGTGGCGGGCGCCCCTCCCCTTTCATGGCTAATTCTCCCCCATTGGTGTCCTGGGGTGTCCACTGTTGCACTTTAGGTAACCTGATTGACATCTGATCCAACCATTTACATGGTATTTTATGATTCTGTTCTGTTTTTATAATGTTGTTTTAAAGTGTTTTAAGTGTACTTATTAAATTGTGATGTAAATTGAGCTGCGGTGGCTCAAGTGGTTAAGACATTGAACTGCAGGCTGTGGAAGGTCAGTAGTTCAGCACCTGAGTGTGCCGCATGACGGAGTGAGCTCCCGTCTCTAGTTCCAGCTCATGCCAACCTAGCAGTTTGAAAGCAAGAAATTGCAAGTAGATAAATAGGTACCACTACAGTGGGCAGGTAACAGCGTTCCGTGGGCCTTGGTGTTTAGTCATGCTGGCCACATGACCACGGAAATGTCTTCGGGCAGCGCTGGCTTATCGGCTTTGAAATGGAGATGACCACCGCAACCCTAGAGTCGGATTCGACTGGCTTTTGAGCAAGGGAACCTTTACCTTTACTTTACCTAAACCTCCCTGAGCCCACTTTGGGGAGGGCGGTATATAAATGAATGAATGAATGCTGTTGATCATAACATTTACCCTAATATTTTCCACTGCATTTTGGCTGCAGTTCTCAGTATACTTAACTAGGGGGAAATCATGTGAAACTCAATAGAACTTGCTTCTGAATGCATTGCATTGGATTGCACTGATTGTAAATATTAACACCTTAATGCAGAGAATTCTTTGGGGATATATTACAGTTTTGAAATGTTGATCAGCAAATTCTGATGTCTTGCAGGCATTTTAACTTTTAAGGTAAGTTTTTTCTTAATTTGCAGGACAGAATCTCCCTTCAAAGTGAGGGTTTCACCTTTTGACTTTATGAGCTTCCCAGCTGTTATATTCCCCAGACTGGAGCAAGGAGCTTATTTGTAGTAAGTATTTCTCTTCTCTGCCAAAAATGGCCAGTGAATTTTTAGCAACTACCAATAAGTAGCTTCTATTTCTTCAACTGAGGTCAAAATAAATTATTTCAATTAAAGTTGTCTACTTGCATGAATATAGGGGTTAACAGGAGCATCTTTCCCATGAGGAAAGGCTAAAGAGTCTGAGACTTCTCAGTTTAGAAAAAGAGACTAAGAGAGAATGTGATAGAGGTTTATAAAATTATGCATGGGCTGAAGAAAACTGATGGAGACAACCTTTTCTCCCTCCTGTACTACTAGAGTCATGGGGTCACTCAATGAAATTGATGGGCAGTAGACTGAGGATAAATGAAAGGCAATTGCTTCTTTACTCAACAAGTAATTAAATTATGGAATTCACTGTCAGAGGACGTAGCAATGGCCACAAGCACAGTTGGCTTTTAAAGGTGTTTAGATGGATTTGTGGAAGATGGGTCCGTCAGTGGCTGCTAGCCGTGGTGTGATCAAAGGGGACTTCCTCGTAAGCCTCTGAATTCCAGTGGCTAGGAGGCAACGTCTTGGCCTCTATGTCCTGTTTGTTGGCCCTGAATGGCAACTGGTTGGCCACTGTGTGAAGCAGAATATTGGACTAGATGGACCACTGGTCTGATCCAGCAGGGTTCTTATGTTCTTAGAAAGAAGACACTGCTTCTTTGTTTCAAAAGAATAAAAAGTTATACTCATTGTTACAAAATTCCCTTGAAGTATTTTGAAGCCCATTGAAATTTTTTTGCTGAACTTTGAAATACATCTTTACCTTCTGTTTATTAGCTTTTTGGTGGAGTCCCTTATGTTAGTTTATTCTTCTATATAAATGCATATTTTAAAACTAAAATATGTACATTCTACACACACGCATACATGCACACATACAATCTCGGATCTTGAATGTCCACCATCCTATTTGGCCTCTTTTTAGGTTTCTCCTTGTGAGAATTATATGGATTTTAAAAAATCTAGACTTTGTACTTTTGTGCTACTTGTACTAAAAACTTATTTTGCAGTTGAGCTGTAAAATGAATAGATTATCCGATAACAGGCTGTCCTTTAACACTCTGAAATAACCATACATAAATATGCTCTTACCTCAGTTAAAATGCAGTGGATGTAGATTTTGCCAGTCAAAGAGAGATGCAGATTTATTTGGTTTAAGCATACCCTTGTGTCAAAACAACCTTTTTTGGACAGGCTTAGATGATGACAGCTTGTTTTAAATTTTTCAGTAAAATAGTGCAATTCTAAAGTGGAGTTGCACTCTTCCAAGTCCATTTCTGTTGTCAAGCAGAAGCTGAACAACAAAATTATCTTATAAAATTGAGTCTTGAGCATATGGAGTCTTGACAGCAGAGAAAATTGCAGATCTTGTTGACATCTCTGAAGCATTTGGCACAGCACAAACCTTGTATTGTTTGCTTCATGATAGCTCAATTGGCTGTTTAAATATTGCAGCTTGAACAGAGCCATTTTGACCCAGAAGGAAGACTAATTCCTTTCATTAGGGTTTATTCCCAAGTAAGTGTTTAGGACCACAGTGTTCTAGCACTTTGTGCACATTGACATAGGAATATTTTGAATTCAGTGGGTTTTGCGCTGATGTTAGTGTGCAAAATGCATACTACTCTGGAGTAAATACATTGAGTATTACATACTTTGTTTAGCATGAATCATGTTTACGATCTTAAAGATGTTTGCAGAAGAGTGAGTTTTGTTTGTCTCCTTCAAATGTATAGATATAAACATCGCAAGATAAGATATGCTTGTATTTGAGTAAAGTGCTATTGAAATTCTGGCCCCTTCTCACACTTTTTTGAATCTCTGGTATCTTCCTATGTGTAGTGAAAGAGGTGGCATGAGTGGGAAGACCTGGCTAGGGTTTAGAAAAGAATGAATGGAAGGGAGGATTGAAAGGAAAAACCTGCTCCTGTGAGTAAATTTTCTGAGATTTGTTTGGATCTTATCACTCTTGATTTCGTCTTCCTTTGGGATGCTAGCACCAATAGTGAATAACATTTTCGCCAGAAAACCATCTCTTGTATTATAGTCATTTGTTGCCATGGTGATCCACACCATAGGAAAACATGGGGAAATGGAAATAATGATGTAGACACACATAAAATACCCAAATAGTATTAATAGTACTTATGTGCTACATTATCAACCTTGTTTAACCCCCTTATCGGTCTTAAATGTAGAACCTCAAACTGAAACCGTCTGTTACTTTAAAATAATCTCCATGATTCTTAGCCCAGATATTGATATAGTGGATCAATTGTGTAATTTTCAGGATAACAGGGAAATCTACTATTAGGGTTGTGAGTTACCTGGTGTCAGGACTATCTTGTTTCTTTCCATAACCATCTTTCAGTGTTAAACCTTTATGTGAACAGCAGCTATGAGAATTCAAAGCGATTAGTACTCTTCATAGAAGTGTTAATTTGTACTGCAGTAGAAAATAGTAGTCCTGCAGCTGCATGTTTGTTTATAGCAGATATCCTTTTTACTCTCTTAGGTAATATTCCTAAACACACATATGTGAAAGCAAGTTTGATTGGTAATCTAATCCATCACGTTTAAAATTGGATTGCCAAACTGTAGTTCTAAATCCTTATATTAAATTAAATATTAATCAGTGTGATGTTCTCCAAGGATAATTTTTGAAGACAGTCATGTTAACTTCCATCTCTGTCTAAAACATGTTTACTTTTCCCACTGACTTGAGAGGGGCCTACTTCCCAAGGCAATAGTCTTCCATAGCAATGCAGTGGAAGTTCCTCTGTGTTACTTGAAGCTTAAGTGGGTGTAACCTTTGTGTCATAAACATTAGAAAATAATCAACCTCACCCCTGAAGCTCCTACAGCTGTTCTGGATATTCAGACTCACAGTTTTTATTAGTTTGATTGGGCATGCATTCCTTTCAAAGATCTGATGCTCTTCCACCTCAGCAATTTCATAAAAACATTCCCAGCCATTGTCTTGATAATCAATTAATAATTATCGTATGGTATTGTGTGTGGAATAGCCAGGAGATCCTAGGATTGTCTGGCAGCTGCAAGTTTTAGCTCCTAGTGTGGTGCACCACCACGTGGCAAGCTAGACTTGTTTTTGGGGGCTGAGAGAGCTCTGAAAGAACTGTGACTGGCCCAAGGTCACCCAGCTGGCTTCATGTGGAGGAGTGGGGAATCGAACCCACTCTTAACCACTACACCGCCGCTCTTAACCACTACACCAAACTGGCTCTCATTCCCTTGATGACTTCAGCAGAGACAAAGCCTAAACCCTCATTAATTCTAAGTTTTGAGTGGCACCCATAAGTTGGATTTTCCCCCCTGCAGTGTGAAAATAAATGTGATAGAATTTAAACTGGAAGTTTGTTGTCCTGTTTGGTATAGTGGTTAAGTGCACGGACTCTAAACTGGGAGAACCAGGTTTGATTCCCCACTCCTCCACTCGCTGCTGCTGGATGACCTTGGGCAAGTCATAGTTCTGTCAGAGGTGTTCTTGAAAAGAGCAGTTTCTGTCAGAGCTCTCTCAGCCCCACCTACCTCACAGGGTGCCTGTTGTGGGGAGGGGAAGGAATTTGTAAGCCGCTCTGAGACTCCGAGTGAAGGGTGGGGTATAAATCTTCTTCTTCTTCTGTTCTGCAGCACCAATTTGAGTCTAATCTCTTGCTATAATATTGTTTAGATGCTTGCCCCATGCACCAATGCACACAAGATTTACAAAGCCATTCTTCAGTAATCCTGGTTGTACTGTGTGCTTACCACTGGCACTGACTGCGCACATGTAGTGCTGTGCTACTATTCCACCCAGCCCTCAGCCTGCATTAAAAGACTAACATAATCGTATTGAGAGAAAGCATTTAGAGAGCTCTAATCCAATGGTCTTCCTGAATGACTTTTATATAATGAAAATCTGTGAAGGGTAAATATGTTGATGAGGAGCTTCGCAAATATTTATTTATATACAAATTATTATTTTACTTTCTTTTTTAAAAAAAAGCTCCTAGCTTTCTGCCTAAAAATTAAAAACTCTTGGATTTTGTTTGAAACGCTCGTCTGTTGTATAGTTTTCCTGGTTTTGTTATTTGGAATTTTAACTCCATAAATGAGAATATATTTGTCATTCTTCAATCCCTCCTCCTGGTTATGACGCGCCAGATCCCAACATGACCAAAAGCAGATTAAATATTTGTGCCTATTTTGTTTATGTGTACATTCACATTCCAGGGCCTGGCTGTAACCAGTAAGAGCACAGGAGGCTCAACTGTCATTGGATTCTTTATCTGTCTCCTCCGCAGACTTACAAAGTGATTTTGCTATTATATATCTTGGTGCAGTGAATGTGTAGTTCCAGTGCTGATCAGGCTGCTGGTATGATACCTTGCTCTGAGCACTTTTACATGAGTGTCATTAATTCCATTAATCTATGGGACTTCCAAGTTAAGTATGATGTAGCTGTAACAGATTTCTGATGAAAAATATAGATACTATGCTGTATCTATACTATAGTACAGTATAGATACAAATAATATGGACACTAGGAAAATGGAATCTGTAATCCTTTATCCTTAGAACTAAGCATATTTCCACTGTGTTATATTTTCACCATGTAGCACTCTCTGAATATTTTATTTGTCCAGAGATTAAAATGATTTATGGAGTTAACTGAATACTAACACAGTTAAATTTTGGAATCTCAAAAGTTTGACACTTTGGTCTCGCAGAAATACAACAATAAGTTCTTCTCAGGGCATATACTAGAATTTACAATGATTTTCTGGATCTCATGCAACATTTTACTTTAACAGTGAAAGGCTGAATTTGAGTTATTTGCCTCATCTAAGAGATTCAGTATGCAGTATAACTGATTGATAAACTTATGCCCAGACATCTGTCATTTTTAAAAAAGACTGCTGCAAACAGACTGGCAAGTTAACAGAACAGACTTTATTTTAAATAAATAACAGCAATGGGCTTGATCCCAATGGAAAGCAACATTCTTACACAAATAGAATGGTGCCAGCTCATTGCAATAATTTAACACTTCCACATTCATACTAAAGTGATTCCGTAACACAGATTGGGGGGGAAATGGAAATAAAAATCAGATGTTCTTCCCCCCCCCTCTTTTGTATTGAACGCTTATAATCGCTGGGCTACTATCACAGCCAAAATGCTTCACTTTATCATACTCTGTAAATTACAGTAAAGTTTGATCTGTAAAAAAACAACCCCTTCTTTACAAAAACGATCCCCCCCCCGTGTTTTCGAATGAAAATATACATTCTTAACAACAATAACAATTGGTAAGGCTGTAAACATGGGAGAATCATCAGGACTTTTTTAAAAAAAATTAAAAGTGATTTCAAACAAAAGCCCCCAAACTAGCCTTTGAATTAATATGTTTCTCTTTACAATGTATTCAGCAGATCAATAAATTAGCATTCTAATGGCTGCACCACTTTTAACGTCTTTGCTGATCAGCTCTTATTTCTTAAAAAATAGTCAACTATAAAATAGTTCACAGCAATTGAGGTAGGCCTCTGAAAACCTTCTGGAAGGGACGGGGGACACGCCAGGCTTCCATTTTAGTCAGCGGCAAATAACGATGGGTTTGGTGAAACTGGGTTTTGATTTGGATGACCCGAGAAGAACAATAGGTACTAACAATCCTTCAAATGTATTCCAAGTTAGTTTTCAGGAGAACTGTTACCATACCACTCTATGTACACAAAAACATCCAACCTCAGGTAGTTTGTTTTCTGTTATTTCTTAATCGTAGGGAGAGCAGATGTAAAGGAGGATGTGTCCCTCCCCCCCAGTACTTTTTATAGGTTGCAATCTTAAGAAGAACACTCTTCTAAGAATAAGCCCCATTGAATGAAATAGGACTTACATCTGAATAGACTTGCTCAGGTGTTTCAGCCTCGTGCACAGCAAACTGAACCTGCAAAACGGCAACCTTTTATATAACTGCTATAGGTTCATCTGATCACCTTCATCAACCATAGGCTACACAGCTGTGCCACTGTCACATTGTACATGCAGTTGTACTGGGCCTGCCTGGGACATTAATGTGGGGGACATTAGCGAATTAGATGGTGAGAATCCTGTGTCACTCAAGTCTATCTTTAGACACTCAAGTCTACAGACATTAACCTAAGCCCAGATGAAAGTAGTGATGTTCTTGCGGAACAGATAAGTTAATGAGATGTAAACTTACAGTATGGCCTAAGAAGTACAAATTGTAAATCGGGGGGGCTGGCTTTGTATTAACTTGGATAAATTGATCCATTTTAAAGCATGTTTACCTAAAAAAAGCCCCACTTATTTAAAGGAAAATAACCCGAATATATGTTCTGGGGAAAGGAGTCTGAATTAGTCACAGCAGAATAAAGAGTTATTTGCCCAAGCAATACCTCTTGTTCAGTCACAAATTTACAGAGAAAGCTCCTGGATCATCTGCAAAACAAATGGGGCAGATTTACACTTTAGAAACCTAGATCTGAGTCCAGTAGCACCTTAGAGTCCACATTTTCAGGGTATAAGCTTTCAAAAGGCAAAGCTCCCTTCATCAGATGCAGGAATTATAGTGGGTACCAAAGCCCTTTAGCTTCCTAGATGTGGAATTCTCAGTTGTTTCAAAACTTAAGAGTACAATAGTGATCCTCCAGCTATGAATGAATGAGCAAAGAAGGTAGAACTTGTTCTTGATTGATACTTGTTAACAGCCATCCAACTATGCAGAATGATGATCCTCCTGTGGTTTTCCCCTTCCATGTTTCACAACTTAATCTATGAACCAGTAAGAGAGCTTTATGTGCAGGCATAAAAGATGCCCCTGGGTCACATGGCAGAGAAATGTCTAGCCCTTGCAGTCATGAACATAGCCTTGGCCTCCTCTCAGTTTACGTGAAATGACGGTCAGACTCAATATCAGCCATTTGAGCCTGTCTGTGTACAGCTAGTCAGGCACAGTATCACCAATAAATCTACACAGTTTGGGTATTATCTCTGTAGTTTCAAATAACAGCCCCAATTCAATCCTCAGTACCCTTTCCCCCCAAACTTGAATGTAAGCAAGGCTGCAATTGTAGGAGTCAGCTGCCAGTTACATGTCGTTCTATGATCTATTTTTGAGGGTTTCTCTTTCATATATTATGTCAATAGGGGATTCGGGGTGGGGGAAGAGGTGTATTTAGCTCTTTCTCCTTGTTTTGTTTTCCAGCTGAAAATTGCCATCACCCCTAAACTGCTGTTACCTCTCTTCTGAAGGAAAATTTAGTATGACCTGCTTTTGGGGGGAGCAGTTTTCAGTCAGAAAATGGGACCAAGGGAAGGAGTTAAATGCTTTTTCTTCTCCTGTGTCAGATCATCTCCCCCCCCCCCCCCCCCCCTCCCCCCCCCGATATCACAGACTACATTGCTCCAGTGTGAAAGATTAAAGTATTAGTGGGGGGCATATAGAACTGCAGATGAGACACAATTCTGCCCTCAAGTGCATTTGCTTACTCAACAGAGAAGGACTTACTTTTGCAAGTCTACCCAGAATTCTACTCAAGACTATATAGTGGGGCTCGCTCTCCCAGCAAAGTGTTGTTAGGACAGCACTGTAAGTCTCAGCTGGCAGCAACCTGCACAAAGCTAAGAGATTTTCTGATCTCAACCGAACATTTTGCAATTGTTCCTGCAACACACACAGCTGGTTTCACTGCCCTGGCTAATGGATGGTATGATGGCCCCCATCCACTTCCCTCCCTCAGAGACAAGGGGCAATTCTGCACTGGCTTTTCCCTCTGTTGTTTTAACAAACCCACGCTGGAATAGAAATTCCCCTCTACATTTCATGCTACTTTCACTTTCTTTGACCATTGGGTTTTAATGGTACCTTCTGCATAGATTTATGGCCGTTTTATGGCAGTTCAGGGGTTACTTTGCAGTCAGTATGGCTTTGGCCCCGGGGTACACTTTCTTTGAGTATTCTCTGACTCTTTTGATTTCCAGAAAGCTTTGGTTTCCAGAAGGCTGGTACATTCTTTCCAGTACCCAACCCCCTTCTCTGGAAATACCAGTACTCCTCTTGAGTTTTTAACTGACTCTTAATGTCTCCAAAGGCAGTTTCTAACCACACTAGAACTGGGATCTCTGTAGTCTTCAGAGGTATCACCCTGTTTAGACTGGGTAGGGAAATTCTTTCTCTCTCTTGAAGATCTGTCCCTTTCCCTTGGCCCAAATGGGAATCTCTGTCTAACTACCCACTCGTCCTGGCCAACTTTCCGTAGTTCTCCTGTCTCTCTTAAACTGCTCTCAGTCAGGGCTGAATTTTGAATGAATTCTCCTCACTATCCAGTTCAGAAATCTTTTCTCTGTTCAACTGATGCTAACCAATCAGATTGCTTGGAGCAACCTGTCACTCAAGGCTCTCTGTTTCTGTGAAGAATTAACCCTTCGCAGTCTTTTAGTTGTTTGAACAGCACTTATAAGCTTCTTAAAAGTGCACCAGGAGCCTTTTAATCTAAAGAATGTGACTTAAGGAAGATGAATGGGTCAATTGTAAACATATTTGGGTAGAAACAAGTCAGTCATAAGCCTCCCCCCATCTGTGCACAGTAAAGTCAGTTGGTAAATAAACAAAATATTCTCCATAAATATCAGTCTGATGGGCAACCTCATCCTGAACAGGTTAAACTGGAAATGTCTATTAGCTTGCTTAGAATGAGATGTTTAGCGAGGGCTCTGTTGTAGACTTTGCAGTAAATGTATTCAGGATTGGTCAGCAAATTGGTTTAAAGCCAACTATTTTGGTTCAATGATTTCTTAATAGCTGATTAAAACTACAATTGTACCTAAACATGTTCAGAGAAATGCAGACCATATTGGCTAACACTGGCAGCCTATTCCTATGAATGGTTACTCAGAAGTAAGTCTTACTGTTCTCAGTGGGGTTTACGGAGGATTGCCGCTCAGCTTCCTGATCCTGTGCTAATGTATTCTTAAATTAATCCCACATTTCAATGCACGCTGTGCTCCTACGCACACTTACTAAGTTCCATCAGACTCAGGGTTGCACATATCCAGGTGCAAAGATGTTAAGGGCGCTAGCATCCCAACCCTAAACATGGGATACAGTAGTTCCTTTGAAAGCAATAGGACCTACTAACACGCACTGTGGTTAAGATACTTGCCTTAAATTAATAAATTAAAATATTTATATTCTGCCTTTTTCTTTGGATTTAAGGGGGCTAAAATTCCAGCAGTTACAAAATATGATAAAACCAGGGGAAACAGCAGTAATAATACTAAAGTACTCCAATAGAACAGTTTGGCTAGTTGTTTAGTGCCTTTACTTCAGAGCGACTGTGCTTACTATGGAGGTGTAAGTCTGGTGGTAGTGGAAAGTGCCATCAAGTCATAGCTGACTTATGGCAACCCCGTGGGATTTTCAAGGCAAGAGACGTTCAGAGGTGGTTTGCCATTGCCTCTCTCTCCATCCCAATTCTGGTATTCCCTGGAGGTCTCCCATCCAAGGCTAACCCGACTTAGCTTCCGAGATCTGAGCAGATTGGGCTGGCCTGGGCTATCCAGGTCAGGGCAGGTGTAAGATTAGTGATGGCTAATAGTTTGATCTAGATATAGGCATGGAACCACCAGAGGGTTTCTGTGAACAGAAGGGGAAGTGAATTTCACTGACCCCCCCCCAGGTGTTCCTGGAGAGGGGGGGGTCCTCTGTTCGCCAGGAGGGGCACTTCAGGCTACAGTAGAAGCAGGGAGGAGAAGAGATCATGCTCCATAGATGGAAATCCCTCCTGTCTGCAAAAACGACTAGTGGATCCAAAGCCATAATGAGCTACAATTGGACCATCCCGGTCAGCATAATCTACGACAGCATCTCAATGGTTTTAAGAGGTAACCCAGCTGTGTTACCTAAAATCATTTAACTGGAAATGCCAAAAATTGAGCTAGGGAATCACAGACCACATGGTTTGCATTTATCACTGCTAACCCAGGCACAGAAGATACATCATCACTGTTAGAGAAAGTAACACAAGACCTTAATTTAGACCTAGGGGTTTGGATGAGTGTTTTTGTTTTCATGCATATAAAGTCTGCAGAGTGCAATTTTAACCTGTAAACTCTCTCTTATTTCAATTAACAATCTCACTCTTTATTAAGAGCAAGTGTAAAAATGTGTTTTATGTGCATTAACAGAGCGAAATCCTTCTAAACAGAGTTATGCCCTTCTAATCCTAATGGATAGAAGAGTTTAACTATGTTTGGGATTGCCCTGTAAACTACTCCCTGTTGCTGCTTAAGAGTTAGGGGGAAATGTTATTTGAATAAGTTAGAATTCTATATTGAAAAATGTCCATATGATTTTGAATAAGAGAGCTGCTTGCTGAATAAACTGTCTTCAACAAGTAATTGTGACTAAAAGGCAGCAACTCTTCAGATTAAAATCTTTATGAGCAGAGCCTTTCCTACTCAGGAAAACAGGCATTTCTGGTGTACTTCATGAATCCACTGTAAATAACAGATTTATATAATCCATAAAGAAATGTACTTTAGATATAATATCTGAGTTGGAAGCTGATAAATCTCAGATCATGTGTGTGTGTTCTGTGTGTGCTTCGTAAAGGAGGAAAATTTGTTATAAGGTTTACATTCTTATTACATTTAAGACTCTCAAGTATCATGGGCCTCCTGTCAGCTACAGACCCAAATGCTGCTATCCAAGTCACAGTAGCACACTTGGGTATGTCAAGATTACAAGATTGGTTCTAATCTTCTCAAGTCCTGCAGGTACCTATTTAGATCCCATTAAGAGATGCACATGTGCAAACATCTGACTGTCAACGTGAGGCCAAGCATCTACTTCTACTGTAGAAACAAACGGGAGATTGAATCTTACATGATTTCAAATGGCCTGTATACTTTTTAAATTTAAATAAAGCTGTAAATTACTTCTAGATCACCCTGACACTTCATTCTTGACATGAGTGGAACTTAACTTCCATGCAACTGTGTTCATAACCCAAGATCACAGTGTGATCCCGAAGGTGCTGTCTGGAAAGTGTTCAGACAAGAGCATGAGAATTTAAGACTTCAATCTTAAGCACTTAGTAAGGAGTCCTATTTATCTTACTTCTGAGTAAACATGATTAGCATCTTCCTTATGGATTCACCAGTCTCACTGTTGCATTGCAGTGTAGCAACCATGATTCAGAGAAGTTGTACAGCACAATCCTTTTTGTTCATTAGAAAATACATTCCATTGAGGCATTCCCCAAGGTTATTATGCAGAAGACTTCAGTCTTAAATACCAGTGAAGCAAATTACAAATACACATAGCTGGAAGACAACCTTACTAAATACAATGTGGCGTACTTTCTGGTAAGGATGGTCAGAAGTGTAGCACCTATGGCCTTTAACCCAATGGGAGTGGGGGGGGAATGAACCTGTGTGCCCCCTTCCCCCCGGAATGGGCTTATGGGTTTTAACAATGAACCAGGGGCTCTGCCCAAGAACATGTAATAAAATAGGGAACTGAAAACTGGATGTCTTAAGATCTCAGTAACTGATGTATAAATCGTTTTCTCTGCAGACCTGGATTGCCTTGCATTTGTTCCTGCACATACAGTTCAGGTCTGCACACCATTTGGTTCTAAACACCAGATTCTCAACCTTAGCTCCAAAGGATAAAAAAATACAGTTGGTTACTTCCTTTTGAAGGATAAGAGATTTGTTTTTCTCAGGACTCCGCATCCTTTATGTTCGTAGGAGGAAAAATATATAAATCCCTGAAGTCCTTCCACTTTGCCACCTAATTCATGCCCACCCTCAAATCCTGTGCTGTGGATAAAAAGGGACGCAAACTGCAGCCAATTGGTGAACAATTGGTGTTTAGTTACTGAGAATAGTCCTCTATAAATAGCAGTCAAATCCCTGCTCCAGCAGGCAGTTTTAATACCCACATATTATTAACCACAAAGAGGCCAGCAAACAGATGCTTGGCTCAATCCTAGGCATGTCTACTCAGAAGTAAATCCCATGGCGTTCAGTGGTGATTACTCCCAGGTAAACGTACAGTGTGTTTTTCTCCTCTGTTTGCAAAGGGAGGTGCATCTTGTATCAATTGTTCTTTAAAGCTAGAATATTGCGAAGAAAGATCTTTCCCCACCCCACTGAGGGTCCGATCAGATTCCACCTTCCCTCTCCAGCAGGGAGATCCACTCTGGTACATCCTTGGCTCAGCAAAAAACTGTATTCTCAGGGTGCAAAACCCCTTCTCCTCTCCCTCCCCCCGATCATCTTTCCCGGGTCCTGCACCTCAGCCCTTAGGAGAGTTTCACCACGCACACCGCCAGGACGACGGCGATCAGGAGGACGGCCGAGAAAACGGAGCCGGCCACCGCTTTGCGAGCATTGCAATAGGACTTGCTCTCCACTTCGATCATGCCGATGGAGGAGGCGGCCACGCTGATGGCGGAGTTGAGCTCGGCCCCGGGGTCCTGCTTGGCCTCCACCGTCCACTGCGGGACGTTGACCTTCATCTCCATCTCGTACATCATCTCCCCGACCTGGTTGATCTCGTTCTCCAGGTCTTTCAGGTCCACCACGTCGATGTTGTGGTCGGCGTCGTACTTCATGTTCTGGACGCTCATGGCCCGGGCGGCCACGCCGGAGGTGCCGCCGCTCATGCCCGTCTGCATCAGGTGCTTCTTGGGCACGTTGAGGGGGAACTCCTGGCCCAGCTCCAGGGCCCTCTTCATGTCGGTCTCCAAGATCTCCATGCAGGACGTGAAGAGGACCCAGAGCCGCTCGAACTCCGCCCGGTCCTCCTTGCTGACCGTCTTGTCCCGCAAGGCCGCCGTCAGCTTGTTCCGGTTGGCCACCGCCAGCTCCTGGGCTTTCTGCCGGGTCTTCTTCAGCTCCTCGCGCAGGTTCTGCGAGTCCGAGGTGCCCCCGATGGTCAGCACCAGCTGCCGGTAGCAGGCAGTCACTTTGTTGAGCGCGTCCAGCAGCGCTTTGCACTCCTCTTTCACCATGGCGCACGCTGGTGAGGGCGGCCGGGCCGGCGGGCAAGCTGCTGGCGACCGACGGCGCGCCTCCGCCTCCTCCTTTTCCTCTCCGCCCGCTTCGCCTCCCGCAGGTCAGCCCGAATTACTCGACAGCCGCCTCCGGACCGCGCAACGCATGGCCGGAGCCCCCCAAGCGCGCCTTCGCCGGGAGCCCCGCGCTGCTCACCAAGCCGTCGAGTCTGCAAGAAGCCCGGGCGCTTGGAGAGGATCTCGGGGCGCGGGAAACAGCATCGCCCGGCGGCGGCGGCGGCTCTCCAACATCTCCGGGGAGACCGCCTCTTCCCTTCTGCGCAGCCGACTGCAGGGAGAAAAGGCGCAACGCACGAAAGCCCACTTCAGACGGCGAGCGCCCTGCCTGGATCCACCACTGTCTCCTTAAGCGCGCGGCTCCGCCTCGACCCCGGCAGCGCTCTCCCGAAGGCGGCAGCGCCCGGGCTGGCGGAGTTAAATAGCGCACAGCTGGGAACCTCTGGCGCAGTCACATGGAGCTCGCCAGGAAGAAGTCACCCCGCCGCAGCCCGGCTCCCTTCTCCGCCGCTGCCCGCGCGTCTGGTTCGGCCAGCGGCCCCGCCTTCCACCGCGGGCCTCCCCGAAGTTCCGCCTTCCCCGGCTGCTGATTGAGCGGACGTGGCCTGAGCGGCTGCGGGGAAATCCGGCGTATTGGCTCAGCCGCCGGGCAGAACCCGCCTCGGTCGCCTGGCTAGGAAGAGGTAGGGCTTGGTTGGAGGAGGGCAAGCGGCGCCGCTGCTAAAGGGGGGCGACCGGGGGGGGGGGCGAAGCGAAGGAGACGCGGAACCATGCCCCCCTCGTGAGTAAGTAACAGGAGAGGGAAGGGGACTCGCGCCATTCCGTCCTGGCTGGGGAGAGGGGTGAGCTCTCGGAAGGGGGTGCCTTGGTCGCCCAGGCCTTTCCCGAGGTGTTTGTCCGCTCCGGCAGGGGAGGGTTAGCAGAGGTAAGAGGGGAAGGAAACTTCGGCGCTTTGGTGGGTGGCTTTATGAGACTTGCGACTCCCTTCCTTAAGGCCGCGTTTCTCTCTCTGCCCCCCCCCCGTCTGTCTTTAAAGTCTTAAGGGGCTAGGGGACCCTGCCCTTGAGCTTCCAGGTGCTTTCCAGAGGAAGCTAAGTGGTAAGGTGACGGAGTGTATTTAAGAGCAGGTGTGTTTCCAGGGCTCCTTTTTAAAACGACTTCTCTTTTTGAAGAACCTGCCGTATGGACCTGACATCTTTTGAGCTGGAGTAGTATTTCTAGTGGGATACACTCTACTGCCGGTGACTTCTAACCTACTCTGTGTTGCCAACTAAAGGCTTTTGCAAAGGAATGTAAGGAATTCTTGTACTGCAGTTTCTGTTCATGGGAAGCCTGGACTTTTGATGGGGGGGGTTTTCTTCTTCTGAACTTGTATTTTGTGGTGACATTTACATTTGGAGGGGAAAGGTGTGTGTATTGGTAGCAGTCTGTTTGTGGGGTGAATAAAATTTGCCCTGCCTTTTAAACTGTTTATGATGATGTAGTTTCCTGAAAGGCCGAGGGTGTGATATAATTAAATCACTTAAGTGGTTTATTCCCTAGGCAAGAAATGAAGGCTGCAATCCTGTGTGATTCAGTGCATCTGGGTTAGCAGCTGTGCAGCCCTATGCAATCTGACCGAACTTGCTTAGGAGTAAGTCCTTCTCAGTGGCATTTCCTCGTTCCTAGGATGCACTAGCAGGGCTTAAGAGCTGGGAGCATTATGGTGTTGTCAAAATTACGACTCTTAACAAAACCTTATAATTTGGGAGCTCTGTGGAAGTCTTGCCCTTTTGTTTTCGTCAAAGTAGTTTTTTTTTAACCAGAGTTTTAAAAAGTGTTGTGAGGAACAAAGCACTTTTTGTAAGGAGCTGCAATCCGTATCCTGTGGAAGTCTAACTCTCCCTGTACTTTGATATTAGTACTATTAATACTACTTCAAAAACTTGGTCTCTTGCCTTTCTGTTGTTGTTGTTTTGCCATCAAGTCCCAGTTGACTTATGGTGACCCTGTAGGGTTTTCAAGGCAAAAGACATTCAGAGGTGTTTTGCCATTGCCTGGCTCTGCGTAGAGACCCTTTACTCTCTTGGTGGTCTCCCATCCAAATAGTAGCCAGAGCTGACCCTGCTTAGCATCTCATAGCATAGATCTGATGATATCAGCCTAGCCTGGGCTATCCAGATTGGGGTACCACACATCTGAGCTGTGGTCCTCATCCACGTGGAAGCTGGATCGAACCTGGTGTTTTGGTGGGGATCTGCTGTTCTGGGTTCCAGTATGAAGGATAGCATTTCGTGAAACGCTTGTGTTTCCAAGAGCCACGCTTGTTCTGTGTGAGATCACCAAAACAACATAGCGAGCATAGTTGTTCAATGAGAAATGCTTACTCATGCACAAGGCGCTTCGGAGTTCACATTACAAAGTGATATTGAATCAATGTGGCTGAACAAAGCAGCGCTGCAGTCTTGTAATCTCTCTTTTCCAAGGACTGCGATTAGCTTGAGTGCTGCTTTTGTGGTATGTTACCAAGGCAGAAAATTTGTCAGTGATTTTTTTGAAAATTAGTGTTATTGGATCAGTGCTGGACTAATCCTTGCCGCTCCCAGTGGGTTTGGAATGTGGCTGTCTTGTGCTAGTATATGAAGCACTACAAAGGGTTATTGGTAGACCTAGGTATTGTGCGGGAGTTAGCAAGCCTTGAAAATCTTAGAAAAAGATTATACATTCCTATATATGTTCGGTACAGGCTATAGTCTATGTTCCAGAGGGATACAATTAGCTACTTTACTAATGAAAAGAATTCACCACTTCTCTTCACTTTCTGCAGTGACTTGGCATATACACAAGCCAATCCTAACTAGTTTGGACAGTGGGGGAAATTGTATTTGCTGCTAGGGATGATTAAATTACCTGGTTGGTATCCTGCTTTGGCTTGCAGATAATCACATTCAAATAGGTAAGATTGAGTATCTTCAATGATTCTTGTTATGGCAGTACTGGATAAAAGCAAATAGACCATTATTAATAGTTTACCAAGCCAGAAGCTGGAGAGCTGTCAGATTTGAATCCAAGATAAGTAAAGGAGAATGTCCTTATTAAATTATCTGCTGTGAATGATAGAACTGCTATGTTGCCTCTCTGAAGCTTGGTGGGAGGTCTTTGCAATTATATTGGACAGAGGTTCCACAGCTGGACATACCTAGCCGCATTAAATGTGCTGTTTTGTTTCTTCACCTAATGGTGTTAGAGGGGTGATGGGCTGGACTTCTTCCATTTTATTGAAGTACAGGTTGGATGCTCTAACTAATGGAAACAGTACACCACCTGTATACCACCTGTGAGTTGGTTGGAAGCAATTTTTTTTTAATTACTTTTAAAACTTGTAGATTCTGTCTTCCCTTAACAAATCGATTTAGAGCCAGTGTGGTGTAGTGGTTGGAGTGTCAAACTAGAATCCGGGAGACCCAGGTTCAAATCTCCACTCTGCCATGGGAGCTTGCTGGGTGACCTTGGCTTGATCACACACTCTTGACCAGGGGTGTCAAACATGTGGCCTGGGGGCCGGATTAGGCCCCCCGAGGGTTTCTATCAGTGGAACTGATAGTGGAACTATCAGTGGAACTGGCTGTCTTCTGCTGCTTCTTCCAATGCTGCTTCCAATGCTGCTGCATCATTGTAGGTTTGCAGCTTAAAGATACACACCTGAACAGCATACCCAAGATTGCAACAGCACAGACATTTTGATGCAATAATTCAGAGCAAGAGGTGTCGGTTATCAGACACTGTTAAATAAACAAAATATTGCAAGAGTGCTAATGTTTTAAGCATGTTTTTATTTTAACTAAAAAGAAACCCTTTGTGTTTGTGCCCTTTATAAAGTTTATATCTCTGCTACCTGGCATTACGTTTTATGACACACATGGCCCAGCCCAACAAGGTCTCATTTATGTCAGATCCAGCCCTTAAAACAAATGCATTTAACACCCCTGCTGTAGCCTAACCTACCTCATGGGGTTGTTATAAGTGTAAAACAGTTATGTTAGCCACTTTGGGTCCCCATGGGGGAGAAACGTGGGGGTATAAAGGTAGTAAATAAATAGAATGTCAGAGTAGTGAGGCATGGTAAGAAGCTGTGACGTGGTCTGTGAAACTTTCCCCTTACGTTTAGGAAGATGGCTGGGCTGGAAATCTCCCTGGTGTGGTAGTCCTGTGTTTGGGGAGGGGGGTGAGTTCACGGGGGGGGGTGTCTCACTATAGGAGATTCGTTTTCTGCCCATGTTTTGAAGCAGAGCTCTTCCAGAACACAAGTATAGCAAGGCCATTTCTTCAGAATGTATATTTTGACTCTCTCATGAAACTTCCCATGTTTACATGAGCCAGTCATTATGCTTCAGCCTAACCTATCTTGCAGGATTGTTCTAAAGATGAAATGGGGTAGCTGCTTGGCAAAGCATGGATATGAATGTGAAAGAAGTATAGTCAGGGCAGCCATGGGACTAAGTTTGTTCTTCCCTAAGCCTTCCTGTTAAGCAACAAGGTAGTTCTCTATTTGGAAATTTCCTACCCGTGCCAGTCTCTTCTGTGCAAATGCATAGGCTTCTAATTTCCGTTCCAACTGAAAAGCCCTTTGCCCCTTTACTAGAATACAGTTTCCTCTTTAGAATAAATGCCTGTGAGAGTTGCAGTTGGAATGGCCAGAAGGTGATTGGAGAGGAAGAAGGTGCCAACTGGTCCCAAGATCCAAGGGGGTGGCTTGACTCAACTGAAGCCTGCTCTTGCTCTGTTGCTGCCGAACAGCCGAGAGCTAGTTTACTTGGGATGTGTAATCCCCCATGCTGGGAACTGGAGTAATATTATCACCGTGAACTTCCCCTCTCTCCCTCCCGTCAAAAACCGCCATCTGTCATAACAAAATGATCTTAAATCACCGTGTTCTGGCCTGGATTTTGCATTACGATCTTGTACGCTGGGGGCCAATAGGATTACAGACACCACGCTTAACTAAAATAGGAACCTTCGGGAGTGCGTGCGTGCTTTAGAGCAGCTATTGGGTTTTCCCCTTAACCAAGAGTTAATTTTCAGGTGCCAGTCTCTTGTGCTCTGAATCGCTTGAAGCTTGATTAATGGAACTTCTTACCTAGGAGTACATTTAGGATTGAGGCACTGAATTGATATGTGTGGCAGTATGAGCTGCAGTGGCTCAAGTGGTTAAGATGCTGAACTGCAGGCTGTGGAAGGTCAGTAGTTCAGCAGTTCAAGACCCGAGTTGCCGCATGACGGAGTGAGCTCCTGTCTCTAGTTCCAGCTCCTGCCAACCTAGCAGTTCGAAAGCAAGAAATTGCAAGTAGATAAATAGGTACCACTTCAGTGGGAAGGTAACAGCATTCCGTGCGCCTTGGTGTTTAGTCATGCCGGCCACATGACCACGGAAACGTCTTCGGACAGCGCTGGCTCTTCAGCTTTGAAACGGAGATGAGCACCGCAAGCCTAGAGTCGGATTCGACTGGCTTTCGAGCAAGGGAACCTTTACCTTTTTTATGCAGGTGTAGGCCTGTAGCGCTTCTCTTTGGCGGATCCCCTTTTTTCTTTTAACAAAGGTTCTCCCAATTCCATGGCAGCCTTCTTCAGATGAAACTGAGTCATGAAAAGCATGGGTCTCTTACAGGAAGGAGGAAACTTTTTAGGCTGCAAGAGATGGGATGAAGCATCTGGAAAATCCTTTGTTTCTTCTGGATTACTGTTTTATGCAGAGTTATGCAGATCTAATCCTATCAGTCTCAGGTTTTCCTACTGAATAGACAGCCCCACATTGGGAATATGTAGCAATCTTCTTTAAATTTGCACCTCCTTTAATTGCATGCCTATGGAAGCTGAGCTGCTTTATGTATGTAAAGTACCTGAGATACACGTTGTAAATAAAAGCAAGAGTCGAGTAGCACCTTAAAGGCTAACAAAATTTGTGGCAGGATATGAGCTTTCATGAGTCACTGCTCACTTCATGAAAGCTCATCCCCTGCCACAAAGTTTGTTAGTCTTTAAGGGGCTCCTGGACTCTTGCTCTTTTTTGCTGCTACAGACAGACTAACGTAGCTATCCATCTTGATCTATCTACATTGTAAATAAGTAAATAAGAACACTTTACATATGCAATACTTCTCCAAGCACTTTGATTTTTTAAAAAAAGATATGCTCTACCACAACATGTAACTGGTCTAAGTTTGCTTTACTAGTCGGGTGTTTCCTTCTTCTTTCTGCGTGAACCTGTTCTCCCTACTAGAGCTGCTTTCATATGGGGAGTTTCCTCTACATGGGCAGGAGGAAACCCCCTGCTCTAAAGGGGAGTGTTGTGTCCAAATCTGTACGTAGCTTTTCTGACTCCTGTTCTCCCCCCCCTTTACTCTCATTTTCTCTGAAGTAAAGGGGAAACTATAAAGTATCTGCAAGCGGGACTGTCCGTCTAGGTATCCCCCACAGCTACCTTCAGTTTGTATGTAGACCTTAATTTAGTTTCATACACACTTCACTTTTTCAAATGCTTTTTTGTTTCCTTACTGAGCCATTCTCTAGCTGGGAGGGGAAGAACAACCTTTAAGGGTTGTTGGGGGCTATGCAAAATGCAGGTGTGACAGGATAGAGCAGGATGGGTGGTGGCAGAACATACTCTGTGGGAATAAAGTGTGTGGAGGCTGTTCTAACCCACTGGTGCTCTGCTTGTGCCAGTATTGGGTGTGTTTTCATTAGGGTGGGCATGAACTGCATTTTTGCATTCTGGTTCGTGGCTGAACCATGAACTTATATGAGTTAGGGGATTGGTTTGCAAACCAAGCTGGTATGTAGCCATTCGTCACCTGCGTTTTCTGCTCCTTGGTGCTTTTGGCAGGGAGCAGAAAGCAGGGGCTTTAATAGCTCTGAGCAGAAAGCAAGGGTTCTCCCCACGGAAAGTGATGGAGAGCTGAAAGCAAGGGGTTAAATGGCTTGGAGCTGAGTGGCAGGGAGCAGAAAGCAGGGGTTTAAATGGCTCCAAGCTTGGAGCCATTTAAACCCCTGCTTTCTGCTCTTCATAAACTGCCTTAAAATTCATGGAAATTCATAGTGGCTCTTCAGTTTGTGAACTTCAGTTTGACCAAAATTCATCACAAACTTACATTCACGATCCTGTTCGTGCCCATCCCCAGTTTTCATGCCCCCTGCCCCCATCTGGCAATGGCAGTTGAGCCTGTACGGAGACTCTGCAGTAGACTTTCCTACTTGTATGCAGCAAAATAGCTCGTGCCAGCCTAGGAGGAGGAAAACCTGGGACTTCCCATGTGTTCCAGGGTAGAACAAAGGTAGGTGAGATCACTCTGGGCAGGGAGGGTCCCTCATTCAGAAGGCCGGTATGTGTTCAGAACCGAGCAAACCCTCTTGACTGAGATGAGAGTAGGTTGCAGTCCTTTCTGCTCTGTCCCGATGATTTGGACCTTCTGAAACATCTTTGCTTTCTAAGTGCTGTTTCCCTTGGTGAATCAAAGCAATATTATGTACCTTGGCTCTTCAGGGGTGGCAAGTCTTTCTGGTGGACCCCCGGAGTCTTATTCTCACTGTGTTGTTCGGGAAACACAGGCAGAGCTACTTGCAGGCCAGAAGCATGCATGCTTCTGAAAGTGGCCATTGCGAGTGCTGACCACTGTGCATGTTTGGGTAGCTTCTGGGAATATGGGACCTGTAACAGCCGAAGGGTGGGTTTGCTTGTGGCCGACTGTGCTCGATATCTGTGCAGCCAGAGAATAGGACAATGGACTGTTTTCATCTTTACATGTGCTCTTCACCCCTTGGTAGAAAAGAGCCCTGGGAAATAATAATAATATCTTTGGATTTATTAATCACTCAATCCTGCAGAGCTGCTGGCTCTGAGTGATTTACAGTTACACACATTCACACGGGACTAACAATGATTCATAGGGGTAAAGGAGGACAACATATAAATCTTTTAAGTCGCACACGTTTGCAGCCGACGGGGATTTTGTTCAGCTGTAGGCTTAGCCGTGTTCCAGACGGCATTCACTCGGCTTGGCTTGATGACGGCAGCTTTTTCCAGGACTGCTTCAAGATGCAGCGCCGCACTGCCACTGCCTGGCTGGATCGGCCCATCGCAGGCTTCTTGATGACGAGGAGATCTTTCCAGGCTTCCGAGCTTACGAACTAGACATTCCATTTTGCCGGCTAACACCTCCCCCCCCGGGGGGGGGGTTTAGTGTGCCCACCCTCTCTAAGGAGTGGTACCCATTTTATCTACTCGCCAAAGCTTTCAAACCGCTAGGTGGACGGCGAGCTGGGGACAAGGCTGGTAGCTCACACCAGCACGGGCTAGAACTGACAGCAGTTCTGTTCAGTTCAGTTGTTACTGTAACCAAAGGATAAATCCTCTGTGCCACCGCTCCCCATCACAGTAACGTCTGACAGTGTGAAGATTGTACCGCTGAAGGTTTTTTTGGAGTACTTAGGAACACACTTTGTTCTTAAGCATGGCCAGAGGCAGTAAACTCCTCTCCTGTTTGCCTTGCTGCAATTCTTGAGTCTGACTTCCAGTCTTGCTGTATTTTAAATTTCGTTTACTTCATATGCAGTCTGCCTTTCTTATTGGGAGTCAAGGCAGGTTGCAGAACTAGTATACAATGCAAAATTGGTATAATATATGCAGCAAACTGGATTACAAAACTAGAGTACAATGGTACTATAATGTTGCACCCCAAAAAAATCCTGATTCCCCCCCCCCGATGCTGAAATTACCACCCTGTTCTCATTGTGTGTGGTAAAGGTTCCCTTGCTCGAAAGCCAGTCGAATCCGACTCTAGGGTTGCAGTGCTCATCTCCGTTTCAAAGCCGAAGAGCCAGCGCTGTCCGAAGACGTTTTCCGTGGTCATGTGGCCGACATGACTAAACACGAAGGCGCATGGAACGCTGTTACCTTCCCACCGAAGTGGTACCTATTTATCTACTTGCCATTTCTTGCTTTCGAACTGCTAGGTTGGCAGGAGCTGGAACTAGAGACAGGAGCTCACCCTGTCTTGCGGCACCCGGGTCTTGAACTGCTGAACTACTGACCTTCCACACCCTTCAGTTCAGCGTCTTAACCACTTGAGCCACCGCAGCTCCATTGTATATATGCATATAAAAAGAAGTCTTCCTGGAAATGTTTGTTTTACACTTTTTGTGGAATGCTACAAGCATGGGCTTCCTAGTCTTGTCACCTGTGCTGCCTGGGAAAGGCTCAGCAGAGAAGGTTTGGGTATTGGCAGCTGTTGATCTTACTGCTTTGCAGGGTGCATCTTCCGAAGGCTTTGCTCAGATGCGCAAAGTTGTCTGAGCCCATCAGTATCATTGTGGTCAGTGCAGCTCTAATAGGAGTGAAATAACTCAGAACTAACTTAGTTTGTAAGATAGGTTCAGGCAGGGCTTTTTTTGTAGAAAAAGCCCAGCAGGAACTCATTAGCATAATAGGCCATACCCAAAAGCAGAAACTCATTAGCGTATTAGGCCACGCCCCTGGTGGCACAGCTCATTAGCATGTTAAGCCACACCCCCATGCCTTCCCTTGACTTGCCCGGGCAAGCCAGCCCTTGGACAGGCTGGGGAAGGCATAGGGAGGCATTTAAATGCCTCCCCTATCCTTCCAGGGGGGGCCCTGGCCCCCCTGCCTCAGAGTCGCGGGGGGGTCACGCCCCCTGGTCCTGCCGTGACACCCGGCACACATGCCTGCAGCCACTCCAGGCCTTCCTTCTGTAGCCACCCACACAGAGGTTTTGGCTGTAGTGGGTGTGGTCAACTCTGAAGCCAGCTGGAACTCCGTTCCTGTGCGTTCCTGCCCAAAAATAGCCCTGGGCTCAGGCAAGTAGCTATGTTGGTCTGAAGCAACAGACACACGAAATGCAAACAAAAGCTTATACCCAGAATTAAACTCTTTTGGTCTTAAAGGTGCCACTCCACTTAAACTTTGTTAGTTTGTAAGAGTTTGTGTTTCAGGAAATGCGGTACCTCAGTGTGAGTTTCTCCTCTTTCACTTGCTCTTTTCCATGGTGGGCAGAAATGTCTTCAGGTTTTTGCACCTGGAGTGGTGGGGGCTTCTTCACAACCTGCTGTTTTAGGGACTGATGTCTTTGGTATGATTTATATTAGTTCTGGCAAGCATCTTTCTCTCATAAAATAGTTTAGAGGCATTGCATTATTTGGGAGGCTTTCATGATGAAAGTTTCTGTATATTGAAAATGCAGATACATAATTGAGAAATTCTTTGGGAGTCTAGTGACATGGGGGAAAAAAATGAGCCCTCGCTTCCAGCTACTAAATACCTTGTTGCTGAAAGTATGTTCCACCAGGCCTTCGGATGAGGCAACGGTGGAATATGGCCTCCCTGAGATACTGTCACCACCCGGCAGCAGTTAGCTATCACCAACAGGACGGGGAACCTTTCGCAGCCAGCTATTTTCTGTTTGAACTGTGACCTCCATTTTACGGCTTATTATTATGTTATTACTTTTAATTGTTACTCAAATGTTGTTACCCGTCCAGAGCGCACTTGCAGGAAGGGGCGGGCTATAAATACTAAATTAAATAAATAAATGAGCATTCTGTAGGAGTTCAGATTTATGTGGAAACCCTAAACAGTGTTTCAAAATGACCATTGTGGGCAAAAGTAATGCTATAGCTATGTTCTGTATCCAGCCAGTGGGATTTTTGGAATGCTTATTTACACTGAAGGTGAGAATTTCGTAGTATCAAATCTGGCTGGTAGACTCTGGCTAATTCTAGATCAAAGTGGTGGGCCCTGTCCCTTCAGGGAAATTCGGTACTGAATGGGTTTTCCAGTCACAAGACTTAACTGAATTACGAGAAGCAGCAGAATAGCAGCTTATGGATCAAGACATTGTGAAATCATTGTCTGTTTGGTGGAGAGTGAAAATAACCCTTTCCCTTTTTCTATTCAGAGAGTCTCTGTTTTGGGGTACAAATTCGGTACTGAATGGGTTTTCCAGTCACAAGACTTAACTGAATTACGAGAAGCAGCAGAATAGCAGCTTATGGATCAAGACGTTGTGAAATCATTGTCTGTTTTCCCTGACACACATTTTTTTTTGGGGGGTGGTGGAGAGTGAAAATAACCCTTTCCCTTTTTCTATTCAGAGAGTCTCTGTTTTGGGGTACTTGAAGGCTGGCCCATATGGCTGTGTATGATGAAGACCTCCTGAAGAATCCTTTTTATCTAGCTCTTCAGAAACGACGTCCTGATCTCTGCAGGAAAGTGGCTGAAGTGCATGGAATTGTAAGTAAAGTCCTGTGCCTTCAGGATATGGTGTTTCTGTAAATTCCAGAAAGTAGAATTTCATGTTCTTTGGGGCAATTTGAACACTTAACTAAATGTCCCTTCCCTGTGGTAGCTGTCCATGTACAGAGTTACAGTGTTAAAGACCAGAGCATACTGCTGAGTTCATATTTGTATGCCATTGCTGGAGATAACTGGCAGTGTATTACGTGGAGATTGTATGCAGTTGGTAGGAATATGGGAGAGGCAATCTTCATCACTGTGCAGTGATGTCACTTCTGGTGCAACCTGGAAGTGCCAACATCGCACTGGAGCGGTGCCCTAGCACTCACCCAAAACTCTGTGGAATTTCTGGTGAAGTGCTAGAACATTGCCCTGGTGCAATGCTGATACTTCCAGTGGTTTCCCACTGTGTGAAGACTTAAAATTTCAGCGGCCACCTCTGTTGTACAAGGCCAGTATATTTGCAACTTTTCTGGCCTTCAGTAGTTAAGCAGGTTTCTACCAGAGAAAATGCCTCTTTGGTCTTTTTGTCCAATTTGTGGAGCTCCCTCTTGAGCTCATGGTTACGTAATGGCATACATGAGATTCCAGGACAGCAGATCCCCACGAACCCTGTGAAGCTTTTATGGTTTAGTGGTAGACGGCATGATTTGACTGCAGAAGTTCTGTGTTCTGTGCCAAGACTGGAGAGCTGTTGTTTGATCTGTATTACCTGGCTAGCTGGGCCAGTGGGTCTAATTTAACATATAAAGTGTTTTGCCAGGTGATTTTTTTTTGGAGGGTGTGTGTGTTGATATCGAGTACCAGTCTGTCCTGTATGTCCATTCTTTTGGTGGGTTAGGATTTGTGGAAGGGGGGGGTGGAGTTCTGGATTCCACTTTGCATTTGTTAATGATGTTTCTTCAGTTGGTGTTAAGAACTACCAAGGATTTTTGTGCTGCTATTTTTAACTGTTGTCATAGTTATTGCTTTCAGGGTGGTTTGGATGGTGGTGTTGATTATTTTACTGTTTTCCGTGAGCTCTTTATTGGCATCTCCTGTCTGCAACTGACCCTTTTATGGCGGTGCCAAAGAGTTAAGATAGAAAGTAGATGGTTTGTTTTGGAAGCCATTGTGCAATGCAGCATGATGTGCACCTGCATTCTTTTCTAGTAGTGACTGACGCAAACATCTTAGCAGGTAACTGTTGTGCTAGGACATGGTCTGCGTTGCATAGCTGCCTGAGTGCATTTTATCTTAATAGCGTGCCCTAGCAAAATATGGGTCTAGGTTTGGTATGTGCTCCCCTGATTGTGTTTTTACTGCTTCTTTAGGTCCTGGTTCCATGCAGAGGAAGCCTTTCAAGCAGCATTCTCTCATCTTGCCAGTTTGACTCTTATGTTCTCCAACCAGCAGAAGAGAACTTCCAGACTTTGAATGGAAAGGTACATAGTGGTTAATAACACCATTATAACAAATCTCGTATCAACAGTGGCAGCTGCTTAAGCCCTGCGTGGTCTAATGTGACCTCACTAGCTTCCGTGAATAGGAGTCCCAAACAATGGTGCCTGAGGATGCCATGGTCTCCTCCAGCACCTTTCATGGCACCCACCAAATGTTTCTAGAATGTGGGTGGGACTAGGTGGGGCTTTCACCTGTTTGGCCACTGGAGATCTGGTTGGCTGTGCAGATTTTTACAGGTGTTGCTTTGGTGGCAGCTGCTACCACAGCAAAAGGATCTTCACCATGCCAGCCCTTTTGTAGCTTACTTCTACTTCTGGTGGCAACCATTTTGTGGCTGCGCCCCTGACACTGCGTCAGAACTTCAGAGGCGCCCACAGGCTCAAAAAGGTTGGGAATCCCTGGAATAAATGAACTGTAAACAGAATTCAGGCGTAATAATTTAAACCCCAGGAGGAAAACCTAACCATTCCTATCCTAAAACCCATGTTTAAATTTGCCCTTTAGTTAAACACTGCAAAATGTCATCAACATGGCATTGTAGAGGGTATTTTGGTGTGTTCACGTCTGGATTACTTGCAATACCTATTGCTTTATATACAGAAGACGTTAAAATGCTCTCTTGACCATTTCTCTTGTCTCTTTGTAGGAAATCTCCATACAAGGAAATCTGGTTGTACTGGGGACTGGCTTTAATCATCGTAGCTCAGTACCTGTTCTCTTTGAGGAAACTTTCTACAATGAGCGAGAGGAGAGTTTCAGTATCCTATGCATAGCTCATTCTCTAGAGAAAAATGAAACTGTAGGTGAGTAATGACACCCGTGTCTTGGTCAACTATTTCCCTCCCCTTTCAATAGTCTACCTTTTAATAGCCTGATTAGGGGACATAATAAGGGAGGCCTGGAAACACCTTGTGAACCAGGGGAATGAGGAACACTGGGTTCACCCTAGCAGGTTTAAGTGAAAAATCTCATAGTAAACTTCACTTTCAGAGACCAGGAAGAGCCGTTCTCCCCACCTCCCTCCATTACTTCATCAATACGGGAATCCTTAAAAATGTCTGTAGTGTGTCTGGCTTGTATAATTCTAAAAGTGATTGGCGACTTTTCTGCACGCTGTCTTCTTGTTTCAGAAGAGTCCTTGACGCCATCGAATTCCTATTCCCTGAAAACTACTGAAGATGTGAAGGAGTTCTTGGGAAAGCACGCTGAGAAGTTTGACAAAGCGATTGCATCTTTCCACAGGACCTTCAAGGAGCATGACAGGAAAAGTCTGCGGCACTACATAGTCAGTATTTCAATGTCTGGTTTCGCTTGGATTGCATGGTGTAAGTCTTTCTTCACCTGCCTGGTATAATAATGACAATGACAAGGCTGTGAATCTTGTACAGGTTCTAGAGAGCTGGTATGGTATAGCCACGCTGCAGTGTTTGGCTAGGACTGGAGAGAGCTGTGTTCAAATCTTGGATATAAAGCTCATTAGGCCACATTGGGGCGGACTTGCTCTCTCAGCCTAACCTTCCTAAGGGAGGGGTGTTGCGAGCGTAAATTGTAGGATGGGAACATGGTGCATGTCAGTCTTAAGTTTTTTTTTCTTCATTTATACCCCACTTTTCCCAGCAATGAGGACTGTAAGTGAGTTACCTCATTCCCCTCTCCATTCATTTTATCCTCACAACAACCTTGTGAGGTAGGTTAGGCTGAGAGCGTGACTGGCCAAAAGGTCACCCAGCAAACCTGCATGGCAGAGGGGATTTGAACCTAGGTCTCCCATATCCCAGTCAGACACACTAACCCCTACACACCACTGCCTCTCACTCTGGTGGAGAACTTTTTCCATCAAAGAAACATCTAGCACAAGGGAATATGTGGATCGAGCCCAGAACTTTTTTTTTGGATCACTGCAAATAAACTCTGTGGCCATGTGAACTAAAACTTCTTAAGCTGGAGTTTAGAACCTGTGGTTTCTCGAGGAATGGGCTACAAGTACACCCAGTTCAAGTGTCAGGCTTATTCTGCTCCTTTCTGCATGCTTATTTTGTTTATTTTTAATGCTTCCCCTTGATAAGCATCTTGTGAAGAACTCCACGCTTTTTCTTTTTTCAGGATTCTGTAAATGCACTGTACACCAAATGCATCCAGCAGTTACTGAGAGACTCCCACCATGTGAGTGCCGATGGATTATAGACATACAGTGAGCTGCTACCTTTTAGACTAAGTGTGCTTAATGTTGCTTTTCCCTCTTCCATATTTAGAGGATGCTTGCGAAGCAGGAACATCAAATGAATCTGATGAAACAAGCTGTAGAGGTAAGTGGAAACTTCTGGGTTTTTTTGGGAGGGGGGATTTCAGAATTACTCGGCATGGGAGCAGTTGCAGTGCCTGCCGTATTGGATTTCACAAAGCTTTACAGCCGAGGGGATTTTTTTGAACTTTGGCCTTCTTTACCAAGAGATCCTGAGGCACTTGCGGTACCTTGGCTTAATCTACTTCAAGATGGGAAGAGAGCCACTGTGACCCTGAACTTCCTAATTGAAGGGTGGGTTTAGTATCTAACCAGAGGTCATTTCGGGGGGCATCGCAGTTCCCCCAGGTGAGGTACGGGGGGTGGGGCACATGATGAAGCCCCGCCCCCTGCTTCCGGCCGCCCCGCTTCCGGCCCTCATTCAGCCAGGAGGAGGCAGGAGAAGAGGGAGGGTAAGTTGCTTCCTCCCTGCCTCTCCCCACCCCGTGGCCTTATGACACACTTCTGGTGATGTCAGGGGGGGTGGCCTTATGACACACTTCTGGTGATGTCAGGGGGTGTGGCATATGCTAATGAGTTGTGCTAATGAGTTCCCCTAGCTCTTTTTCTACGAAACGACCCCTGTATCTAACCTTTAATTTATGTATGCTTCCCCCCCCCAGATGTATGTCCACCATTCTCTTTATGATCTGATCTTTAAATACGTGGGAACCATTGAGGCAAGCGAGGTAGGTGTCCTCCATCAGTCGTTTCACCAAGAGGGCTGTCCTCAGTCATCTTGCATTCTCTTTCTAGGACCAGAAAATAAAATTCACTTTGTCATGTGGCACTTAAAGAGCCAGTTTGGTGTAGTGGTTAAGTGCACGGACTCTAATCTGGGAGAACCGGGTTGGATTCCCCACTCCTCCACTTGCAGCTGCTGGATGACCTTGGTTCTGTCAAAGTTCTGTCAGAGCTGTCCTTGAAAGAGCAGTTTCTGTCAGAGCTCTCTCAGCCCCACTTACCTCACAGGGTGTCTGTTGTGGGGAGGGGAAGGGAAAGGAGTTTGTAAGCCCCTGAGACTCCAGGCAAGGTATAAATCCAGTCCCCCGCCCCCCACTCTGAGCATTTCTACCTTGGAGAATTTGTATCTGTCCTTAATTGTAGTTGTACTAGGGGAAATATACAGAAAGTCTCCAAGGTGCGCCCAGAAGAGCTGCTTCTCACTGCTGTATTAAACGGCTTTCTCTGTATCCCTTCACTAGGATGCGGCTTTCAACAAAATCACAAGAAGTCTGCAGGATCTGCAGCAGAAAGATCTTGGCGTCAAGCCTGAATTCAGGTGAGCTAGAACACACCCACCTCCTTTCAAGGCTTTCCCACCCAGCCCAGGTTGTCTGGGAAGTAGCTGGGATGTCAGCCAGGACAGCTAGTAGCCAGACCTGCTTTCTCTTTCAGAGAGCACCTAGATTTTGTCATGCTGCTGCTATATACTTTGTGTTCCATTCTCAAGAACAAACGTTCCAGTTTGGGGACCACGGTCCATGTACTTTAGTTGCCTTCACAGGAGATGGTGGCTTAACAAGCCATACGTTTATTTTTGAAGGGCTGAGGGTAACCTGTTCCTGCCTGCCTTGAGCCTAAGAAGAAACATATCTGCTGCAGCAGCAAATGAAAGAGGTCTCACAGCTCTGGATGCACACCAGTGCATAATCTTGATAAGCGCAGGTCTTTTAGACACAGGCTTGTGCTATAGCTCATACTCTGAGCATTACCAGAGCTGTACTTTTAGCAGCAGCTCAGTCTTAAAGTAAGCTTGGTGAAAACTCAGTACTTGACTGTTCCCATGGTCTTGGGGTGTGATGTCAAATAATCAAACCTCTAGTGGCTATACCTTCTGAGCACTGTACAATTTCTTTTTCTTTTGACAACCTGCTTTCCAGCTTCAACATACCACGTGCCAAGCGAGAACTGGGCCAGCTGAATAAGTGTACCTCTCCTCAACAGAAGCTCCTCTGTCTGCGAAAAGTGGTGCAGATCATAATGCAGTCTCCAAGTCAAAGAGGTTGGTAACCATGACGACGAAATAGTACATGATCGCCGCTGTGCTTGAAACCGCTCTCCGTGCTTCTCAAAAATGGAACGTTTCAGTTGCTTTTTGCCTATTGTCTCAAAAATGGAACGCTTCAGTTGCTTTTTGCCTATTGTCACTTGAGCTTGCCTTGAGCCAGAACATCTTAAATGTTTGAGTCAGAGTACGATGCTTGTATTGAGATGAAAAGTGTAAAATATAGATAGCTGTACAAGGGTTGTACCTGGCACTGGTTAATCCAGTATTTAGCTGCGTCCTAGGAAGTACTGCAAAGATGGTTCAAATAAAACAGAAAGGGCTTGATGAAACTGGGAGTAGTTCGCTCTGTCCCACACACATTCGTCTGCTGATTAATTTAAGTTTAGAAGAAGAGTTGAATCTATGCCCTGCCCTTCGCTTAGAGTCTGAGTGGTTTACAATCTCCTTCATTTCCTCTCCCCACAGTAGACACCCTGTGAGGTAGGTGGAGCTGAGAGAGCTCTGAGAGAACTGTTCTTGAGAGAACAGTGACTGACCCAAGGTCACCTAGCTGGCTGCATGTGGAGAAGTGCGGCATCAAAGTTGGTTCTCCAGATTAGAGTCCGCTGCTCTTAACCATTACACCAAAGTTTGTATGGGTAAAGTGAGATACCTAAAGAAAAAGTCATATTTTGTCTTTAAAACGTTCTCTTTTGGCATGGGGCAGACAGGGAATGCATCTGAAACGGTGCTTTTCGTACCTTTTTTTTTAACAAAATCTGCTGCTCAATTAAGCAGGGGTCACCCTGTTTCAAACTTCCAATTGGCTAAGCATTGCTAGTTATAATTTATACAACTTCATATGTAGGTAGGAAGAATATCTGCTCAAATCCTGTTTTTGCTAGTCATGGTGAAGGAAGCCCCTGGCCATTACAAACCTCGTACAGCAGCTGTTTGCATTTCTGAGATTGAGTAGCCACTGCTCACATAACCTTTTAGGACCATGTGTGCTCATGAACTTGCTTTAAAGTAAGTGCTGAGGTCTTCAAGCAGTGGAATCCTGAACTCAGCACTACATTTAATAGCTATTCTGCATTTGAGAAATGTAGCGTATTTTACAGGAGTTCTAACTGGATACTGAAAAAGTTGTGTTTGTTGCTTTTTTAACTAAAACCTTTGAAATAACAAGCTCTGTCCTTCTATGCAGGGTGCATAAGCCCTTTCTTCATTGGTACACCACAACTCTCTATGCTAACGTGAAGTAATTCAATAAAGGGAAAAAAAAAAGATGCATCAATGTTTTGGAGCAAATACACTGTATAGCAGGCATGTCCAACTTCAAACAGGTAGTGATCTATTTTTTCCTGCCAAAAGTGCCGGTGATGAAAATAGTTTCAATGAAACCATGTAAATAAAGTTTCAAATTAGTTTCAAATTAGATTTTAACCCACTAAAGTTGGGTTCCACCGGCCCCCCCCCCAATTTATAATGCACCTTCTGTCATTTACTAGTAAGGGGCTGGTGATCTACCTCTGACCCCTCCGCGATCTACTGATAGATCGTGATCTACCTGTTGGACATACCTGCTGTATGGGGTCTAATGGTGGCTTCCCTTTCTGGGAAGGTGTCCCATAATCTTCCAAAAAATTATTTTCTGGTTGTCCTAAACGTTACTGAGATACTTCTTTCGTAGAGCATCACCATTCTGCCACTGGTCTGCTGCTTCTAGGGGAGGAAATCTTTTTCGGCTTGAGACATCACATAGTTGAGTTAGAAATTAATGCCCAAAAATAGAAGAAATTTGTTCTGGTGCTCCACAGGTAGCGGGAATATAGTAGACTCTCCACTCACTGGAACACAAGCTGCCTAACTAATTTTTCAGTAAACCATTTGGCAGAAGAATTTGATATGAGCCATTCTGAGGATAGACACGCCTGATAATATGAATGTTAATGCATTTTCTGTACCTTTTTGATGGGTTCAGAAAAGAAACAGCATCCCAAAATTGTGAGGGTGGAAAAACACTGGTCAGTATTAAAGAAGCGGTTTAGCGAATTGAGTTCAGCACTCCCTGGATGGTAACAGAAGGTGTCCTTGTTACTCGTAGCAACTGGTCTCTGGATCCAGTCTTGGCCTGTTGCTGAACCCAACCCACACCATGCAGAAGTCTGTTTCTGAGGTTCCTTCTGTTGCATAAAATAGCTTGGAGCTGAGGCTGCAATATGTTGCTCTGTTATTCTTAACTTATGCTGCTATGAAGACCTTAATCTACCTTGCTAGATAGAATTGTAGTTGCTTTGCCTAGGTATGCAAGCTTTCAGTCATGGTTAGGCAATGAATCTCAGCTTTTCCAGGGGGGAGAGGGTGTAATATTTTATTTATCTTAAATGTGACTCCTGTTCTTGTATGGTGAATCTTTTTTCCAGTTAACATGGAGACCATGTGCGCTGATGACCTCCTCTCGGTCTTGCTGTATTTGCTTGTAAAAACAGAGATTCCAAATTGGTATGTAGTATATGCTTCTATTCTCCAGAAAATACTGCTGTCATTAAGTATTGGTGGGGAAGGAAACTTTGGACATTTCCTCTCCTCTGCCTATCACCTGGGGCCAGGAAGACCCTGTCTTATCCCTTTTTGCTTGTTTGTTTTTAAAAACCCTCACTAGGAATGATAATACTGAATCTTTGGGTCCTCTACTTGAAAGTCTGGAGAGATGCTGCTAGTCTGAGTAGATAATACTGACCTTAATGGACCAATGGTTTAATTCAGTAGAAGGCAGCTTCATACGTGCCCTGCTGGTAGAAACTAACTTGGTGTAGTAGGAGTCCATTGTGTTCTAACCTTTCCTTGAAGGTATCTGTAACTAGAGCTAGTCTTCTTTTATACTTTCATATTGAAATGGCAGTGCGTAGGAGGAACCCAGGCATGTAAACGCCACTTTCATGACAAGCTCTAGGCTGTGAGTCTGTTCAGCTCCATCTTGCTTTAAAATGGGCGCAAAGATACACATTTGCCGCTTGAAAGGCTCTGAGAAACTGACTTCATTGTCAGCTGTGCATGCCGATGGAAATACTAGATAGTAACCTAATCTACAGAGATTATGTTGATGCAAGAAGGAAGCGGGTTGATCTTGCCCGGTTCCCTCCTCGCT